>NW_022974660.1:7341-25000 GCF_012274545.1 Fukomys damarensis
GAGGCCTCGGTGGATCCTGGCACCGCCCACCACGCCCGCGCCCAGATGCTCCGCCTTAAAGGGCGGGGGGCGCTGTCAGCGTCAGCCAAGGGCGCTTCTTCCCTCTACGTCCCCTCTTCCCGGGTCCTGAGCCCTCCGGGCCACGCTGACTGGTCCCCACTTCCGGAGCGCCCTCGCCCCTCGAGGAGCCTTCCCTGAACACCGGTCTGCACTGCGCCGCCCGCTCTGGCTCGCCTGCTCCCTCTGTCCTCTTCCTCGCGTGCGAGCAGCCCCGGACGGGGCGTTCTCCCTCCACTCCCGGTGCAGGACGGCGCCTGGTCACCGTAGCGTTCGGAGTTGGTGGTTTCGACCCGGGCTTCGGGGCCGCCCGGCCATTGTCACCTTGCCCCGGACACAGGGTGTCGAGCATCCTCTTCCCTCCTGTCCGTGCTGGGGGCCTGGGAGGGCTCTGCACTGAGCAGTGACCCTGTCCTTCGGGCCACACGGAGACGCACAAAGATGGGGAAGGGTCGGCGGGAGCCTTGAAGGGAGAGACTTTGCGTCCTGCCAGGCCCGCTGCGGGTGCCAAGAAATAAATAGCGAATCGGAGTCAGTTGACGCTTTTGGTGTGTAATAAATGTGAAATCTGAAGAGAGCACTAGAAATTGCCTGTGCCCGGCACCACGGAGACGCCTCGACGCCGGGCCTCGGGCCCAGGCGGGAGCGAGCAGCAGACCTGGGACTGGAGCCTCTGGAGCTCGGGAGGTGGCGGCTGGAGTCCCTCGCCCGGCCGTCCGTCCTGGGCATCACCTTCTCTTCCCAGAGCGCCTGGAAGCCAGTGAGGTGTCATCGTCTGAGGCTAGGGCTGCACCAGGCACTTCTCTTACTAGAGGGAAGGGGGCACCCGAATCACTTTAACCCTCTAGGTCAGGCGGCCAGGTAGACTTAGCAAAGGCTGACTCAGCCAGCGAGGGTGCACAAAAACTAATGAGGGCGAAGGGCGTGGCCCAGCGCCAGCCCCAGGCGAGTGAACCGCTCAGTAAATATTAGCTGATAGTAGCCTGCGCTCGTAATCTTGAGTTTCTTTTGTATATTATCGAACAGCAAATGTTTACTGAATCAACAGATCAAGTGCTCTGGCAAACGGCCTCGCGGTGGCTGACACCAAATACTGAAAAGAGAAGGAGCAAGGTGGTTTTCGAGTTGGGCTTGCTCGCCACAAATCCAATTTCAGAAAACGGATACATAAAAATTAAAGGGTTATTTCCTAACTCTAAAAAAAGTAAGTGGATTTTAAAAAGAACACTTGTTAGTTACTAGATCCACAGTCCCTGTTTTGAGATTATTTAGAGAAAAAAAGAAGGTATTTGGTACTGACACTAACAAGTTTCTGGTGCATACATTTCATTCTGATACATTTAAAAAATAATAGCAGGAATTCGTTTCTGGTCATAATGACAGAAGACCCAAGAATTAAATTCAGATAATGAAATAGTTAAACCCAGAGAAAGAATTTTGCCTTCTCAGCCTTAGGCAAAGACAGAGGTTAAAGATATGGCAGCCACTGTGCTAGGGCCCAGGGGCACAAAGATCTACAATAAAACACACACCACACCAGGTCTGGAAAGACACATGCATGTAAAGTCTATGACATTAGCTCCTGGTTTTCCTGCTACCAAGAATTCTCCTTCACTAGTCTTCCCCCCAACCCCCATCAGGTATCAAACTCAGAATCTCGTACTTGCCAGGCAGGTGCAGTACCACTGAGCTACATCCTTGGCCCTCCTTTATTGGTCTTTACCCCTACTCAGGAATACAGCGCTTCAAAAACCAAACTCGGTTGTAGATTTGAAGTTCATTAGTTTGTTTTTTATTTATGTATCACAGTAATGTGACTGTTGGAGCTGTTCTCCCAGATTGTCGAATCCAGTTCATGTAATTCTGCTAAAGCAGGAACTCCAAGCTTTGACCACCCATGCAGTCTTATCAAAAGTACAGTATGTTAGAGGCACAAGCTCAGAGGTGTGCATGGAAGATGACAGACTTCAGTGAGCGTCAGCCTCCTCCTGGTTAAGACAGCCAAGTCCCACTGCAGACAGCAGCTTGAAGCAGTCAGTGCTGCCTCATCTCCTAGGTGTCTGTGGTCACGCTCATGCCTGCTCAGCTCTCAGGAGCCACCAGGTGTAAAGAATCACCCTTGATTCTGACTCACTTGTGCCAGAAGCCATATAATGACACATACAAAGCAGGGGAAGGGATGATTTAAAAAAAAAAGGCAAGCTGGGGTGGGGTGAGAGTCATGAGCCCGAGCACGCCACGTCATGGCATTTCCTGATGAGTCAACGACAGTTGCTAACCCACACAGGTGTGAGCTCACTGCCTTTCTGCAGAATCCCAGGATGTGGCTCAGGAGAGGCCCACTGACAAAAGTGCGTGGGATGGGATAGCACACCGGTGAGAAGCAGAGGTTGGAAGTGAGCTCCAGGTATGTGCAGAGCTGCTCCTCTGGCGCATTCCCACGGCACCTTGCCTTCCCTTGGTCCCTCGGGCACCCTCTTCTGCCCATAGTCACCTGCCTCTGGCACATTCTCGGTGGTGGCCTGATGGCTGTCCCTGCAACTCACCCCTAACATTGTCCCTTCCAAATAAGTGACCTAGAAAGGTTTTGTTTTTGCTTAATTTTAATTACAGACAATTGTGGCCTCCCTCCCCAAATCCATATGTTGAAATCCTAACCTCTGGTACCTCGGAATGTAATTGTATTTGGACACAGTTCATTGTGAGCAGAAGGCATCAAAAGCAGCAAGGGATGATCACAGGTCTTTCTATCCTTTCTATCTTATCCAGGCTACTTAGGGTAGGTAACACTCACACCTTTAACCCTAATGCCATCAGTCCTAACACTGCACCATGAATCCATCCCAGCACCACAATTCTAGATCCAGTCACCTCTGAAAAAGCCCCACATACGACTGCATGAGGCTTTGTGGGGACAGCTAGACACAAGCCATAACATTCCATACCTGACCCCTCGAAGACTCATGCACATTCCTTTATGCAAAAGGCATTTAGTCCATCTCCAAGAGTTGCCAAATCCTAACAGTTTCAGCATTGCTGAAAAGTCCAAGTCCAAACTCTTCTGAGATTTAAAGCAAACTCTTAGCTTCAAGCCCCTTGGTAGTTGCACGCAAGTTTAGTTGCAGACTGACCAAGGACTTCACAAAGTGATCAGTGTTATTGGTTGATTTCTTGATCATAACCAATTTTTCTGGGATAAGATGTAATCTCAGTAGGGGCTGGGGATTTAGCTCAGTGGTTCCATCACCTGCCTCGCAAGCACAAAGACCCGAGTTCGATCCCCTGTACCAAAAAAAAAAAAAAAAGATGTAATCTCAGTGATGCTTTAATTTTCATTTCTTGAATGTCCAGTGATATTGAGCATTTTTTCATATATTTGCTGTTTGTACTTCATCTGAGAAACATATTGATTTCAGATGCTTATTTTTGGATTACGTCTTTACATTTGAGAAGGGTCTGATTTTTTTTTTTTCTTTCAGTATTGGGGATAGAACTCAGGACCTTGCACCTGCAGGTGAAATGCCACTGAGCTAAATCCCTGGCCTTGATTTTTTAATTTTTCATTCTTTACATTCTAGTCCTTTAAGCAGTAGCTGGTAAAATTGTTTTTCCTATTCTGTGGGTTGTCTATTCATTCTGTTGGTGTTTTCTTTTGCTGTGCAAAACTTTTTAATGAGATCCCAGTTGTTGTTCCTTGTAATATTTCCTGTGGGGTTTTTTTGGGGGGAGGGGGTTGAGACAGGGTCTCACTATGTAGTTGAGACTGATCTAGAACTCACTATGTAGCCCAGGCTGGTCTCAAACTCACAGCAATCCTCCTGTCTCAGCCTCCCGAGTGCTAGGATTACAGGCGTGCACCACCACGCCCGGCTTTCCTGTGTGATCAGGGTTTTGTTCATAAAGTGTTTGCCTACACCCGTCTTCAAGAGTTTTGCCTATTCTCTCTTCCAGTAGATATGTTTCACTTTAATATTTAGATCTTTGATTCATCAATTTTAGTTTAGTACATGGTGAGAGATATGGGTCTAGGTTCAAATTTTACCATGTGGAAAGGCAGTTTTCCCAGCACCTGTTATTAAAGAGGCTTGTCATAGATGGCTTTATTAGATTGAGATAAAAACCTTCTATTCCAATTTTCTGTAAGATTTTCATAATGAATGGGTGGACTTTGTGAAATGCCTTTTCTGCATCTATTGAGATGATCATATGGTTTTCGACCTTGGCTCTGTTAACACAGTGATTTATCGATTTGTGCAGGTTAAACCATCCCTGCATCCCTGGGATGAATCCTATTTGGTAATGGTTTATAATCCTTTTGATTATTTGCTGCATTCTGTTTATCAGTATCTTTTAAGGATTTTTACAGCTATGTTCATTAAGGAGATTGGTTCCCTTTCAGTTTCACTGAAGAGTTTGAGTGGGAAAAAAAAGAGCTTGAGTGGTATTAGATCTTCTCTAAAGTTCTTGTAGAATTCAGCAGTGAATCCATCAGGCTCTGGAATTTGCTTTGTTGGTAGTTTATTTATTGCTTCTTCAATTTCATTAACTGATATTGGTTTATTTAGAATTTTTATATCTTGATTCAGCTTTGGTAATTCATGTGTACCTAAAAATCCGTTCGTCTGCATTTTCCACCTTATTAGAATACAGGTTTTCAAAGTAGGTATTGATGATCATCTGCATTTCTGCAAGATCCATTGTGATTTTGTTTTCATTCCTAATTGTATGGATTTGGGTCCCAAAATATATCCTCAATATCTATTTCCTTGCTCAAAATTCCAGTCCAACCCACCTCATGTGGACATTGAGGGAACACGACACATTGAACAGAACAATGGCCTTGGCTCAAAGGGTGGATTAAACACAAATAGCATAGACTGCCGGGCTTGCCCTGCGAAATGTCCCTAAATGTGATATACTCATAAGTGAAATAAATAAATCACACATGTAAATACTGAATAGTTTCTCTGGTGTGAATAAACTATAATAGTACATAGTATCTTAATGAAAAAATTCATGTGAAATAGGAAGAAAAGGGCTTAAGTTGTAGGGAAAGTGGGAAGTGTAGGGGAAAGGCAATAAGGGGAAGGAAAAAAAATAGAAAATGAGAAAATGGAAATAAAATGTTTGTAAATGGGGAGCAGAGTAGGGACTGGAGGGAGGGCAGGGGCAAGGGGAAAAATGAGAAACAAGACCTGACATGTAAAGGTACAAGATCCCAACAATGAATGTAACTGTACTGTATACTTAAAATGTACCAATAAACCCAATGAGGGGAAAAAAAAATACCCACCCTTACCCTCAAACACACACTACACTACACAGGGAGTGAAATGAGGAGCCTATTCCATCCCTTAAATCTAGCTCTGCCAATACTCACTAGCCAAGTGCTATCTATTACATGGAGGCTGCAATGTTCAGGCCCTTGGAAACCCACAGTATATCCCAGCATTAAAAATGTCTCGTCTCTCACATTCCTTCTCTCATGCAAATTATCTGGTATGTGAATTCTTTCCCTATCAAGCTCTCCAATCCTAACCCGAACCCTAAGCAACCACCTGATTCCTAAGTTCCCATAGGGCGTTACTTGCAATCCTGCACTGTGGCTAAACCTAAGGTGAAATCTCATGCTGATACTATGATACACAAACCCCAATACCCACGTACAGAAATTCCAAAGCTATCACTCACCCTAATTCTAACCCTCACCCTAACCCTAACACTGACCCTCGAGGAGGTGTTTATATTCCGACATCATTCATAACACTGAACCTCTAATTAACACCAACCGTCACCATCCAACACACACTACACTAAACACAGAGAGTGAAATGGGGAGCCTATTCCATCCGCTAAATCTAGCTCGAACCCTACTGGCCAGTCAATCAGTACCCAGTATGTCCAGGCAGCAATATTCAGGTCCCAGGAAACCGACAGTACATCCCATATTCAAAAAAGTCACTGGCCTCACCTTCTTTCTCACATGTAAATTACCGGGTACATGAACTCCTTGCGTATCACGCTCACCAATCCTAACCATAACCCTAACGGACAATCTGAATCCTAAGTTCCCATAGGGCAGTACTTAAAATCGTGCACTGTGGCTAACACTAAGGTGAAATCTCACACTGATACTATGAAACCCCCATGCCAAAACCCAGGTAGAGAAATTTCATGGCTATCGCTCACCCTAATCTTAACCCTAACCCTAACACTCACCCTGGCCCTCAAGGAGGTACATAAATTCCTACATCTTTCCTAATACTGCACCTCAAATTAACACCAAGCTTCACCCTCAAACACACACTACACTACACAGGACTGAAATGGGGCACCTATTCCATTCCCTAAATCTAGCTCGAACCCCACTTGCTAGCTAATCACTACCCAGTATGTCCAGGCTACAATGTTCAGGTCCCTGGAACCCACAGTGCATCCCACCTTCAAAAAAGTCACTGCCCTCACCTGCCTTCTCACATGTAAATTACCTGTTACATGAATTACTTCACTATCACACTCAGCATTCCTAATCCTAACCCTAATGGACAATCTGATTCCTAAGTTCCCATAGGGCATTACTGAAATCCTGCACTGGGGCTAACTCTAAGGCAAAAATCTCATGCTAATACTAACTATGATACCCAAACCCCAACACCCAGGTAGACATATTCCAAGGCTATCACTCACCCTAATCTTAACCCTAACCATACCCTAAAAGAGGTACTTACATTCCTAAATCAATCCTAACCCTGAACCTCAAATTAACACCAACACTGACCTTCAAACCCACACTACACTACACAGGTAGTGAAATGTGTTGTCTATTCCTACCCCTATACCTAAGTCTAAACCACCACTCAAGCCAAACACTACACATTTTGTCTACACTGCAATGCTCAGGAACCTGAAAATGCACAGTATAACACATCCTTATAAAAACCAGTGCCCTAATCTTCATTCTCACATGCAAATTATCAGGTACATAAATTCCATCCATAGCCATCTTACCAAACCTAAACCTAATGCTAACAGACAACATGACTCCCAAGCTTTTCTACAGCGGTACTTGAAATCCTACACTATGGTTAATCTAAGGCCAAAGGTAATGCTGATACTAACTTTGAAACCCACACTCTAATACCCATGTACAAAATTTCCAATCCTATCACTCACCATAAACCTAGACCCAGCCCTAAGACTAACCCTAAATAGGTATTTATATTCCTGAATAATACCTAACTGAACCTCAAATTAACATTAGCATTCTCCTTTAAACCCACACTATACTATATGGGTAGTAAAATGGGGAGTCTTATTCCTAACCCTAAATCTAAGGCTAGGCCTACACTGAAGCCAAACTCTACCCATTATATCTACACTGCTATGCTCAGGTTCTTGGAAAACCACAGTATACCTCACCCTCAAAAAAAAATCAGTGCTCTAAACCACTCTTACATGCAAATCATCAGATAAGGGAATTCCATCCATAGCACTCTCACAGATCCTAACACTAATGCTAAGCAACAACATGATTCCTAAGTTCCAGTACATTTGAAATCCTACACAATGGCTGTCCCTAATGCCACATCTAATGTTGACACTAACAATGAAACCCACACTCCAATTCCCAGGTACATAAATTCAAAGGCTATCACTCACCCTAATACTAAAGCTAACCCAAACCCTAAAACAGCTACCTACATTCCTAAATCATTCCTAACACTGAACCTCAAATCATCACTAATACTCACACTCAAACATGAACTACACTAGACAGGTAGTGAAATGGGAAGTCTATTCCTACCCTTAAATTTAAGTCTAACCCTACACTGAATCCAAACCGTACCCATTGTATCTACACCACAATGTTCAGGTACTGGGAAAACCACAGAACACCTCACCCTCATAAAAATCAGTGCCCTAACCTTCATTCTCACCTGCAAATCATCAGGTAAGGAAATTCCACCTGTGGTACTCTCACCAATCCTAACCTTAACCCTAACCTACAACATGATTCCTAAGTATCAATACAGTGGTTCTTGAAATCCTACACTATGGCTAACCCTAAGGCCAAATCTAATGCTGATACTAACAGTGAAAGCCACACTCCAATACCCACGTACAGAAATTCAATGGCTATCACTCACCCTAACCCTAAATTTAACCCAGCCGAAAGGCCACCCCAACCAGGACCCTAACCCTAACCCAGGGGTACACATTCTGACAAAACTCCCAAAACCAAACCAAAAATTTATAGTAACTCTTACCTTTAAACCCACTCTGCAATACACCAGAAGTGAAATTACAGCACGATTACTAACCCTAAACCTAATATAAGCCCTAATACTATCTCTCACAGTACTCATCCAAACTACACTGCAATGCTCTGGTACTTGGAGTCCAACACTCTAACTCACCCTCAAAAAATCCTTGCTCTAATACTAACCCTAAACCAATCTATGAATCCCACAGTCCAATACTGAATTGCTTGAAATACTACACTGTTCCTAAACCTAACACCAAATCTAATCATGATACTAACTCTGAAACCTACACTGCAACATACAGCTAGTTATATCCCAAGCCTAAGCCTTATCCTATTAGTAATCATTTCTGAATCCCCCACTAACAAGAAGATCAGGTTGCATATACCTTTTTAATCTAATATTTGCCTACTTGAAGATAGAAATTGTATCTTTATAAAGTGGTAGGCACTTCTTTTATCATTTACTTTTCAGGGCTGGCAAGTGAACCCTGGGAATTCCCACTGAACTTTATGACCTGACCTTTATTTTTATTTTTTTATTTTTTATTTTTTTGGTACCTGGGATCAGACTCAGGTTCTTGTGCTTCCGAGGCAGGCGTTGGAAGCACTGAACTAAAGTGCCAGCCCCTTGACCTTTATTTTTTATTTTAGATCTCTTTAAATCACTAAATGCCCACAGGGGTGGCCCAGAATTTGCAATCCTCCTGGGTCAGCCTCCCAGAGAGCAAGGATTACAGGCATGTGCTACTGTGCTTGACTAAAACTGTTAATTTACACTTCTTCCTTCCCTCTGGCACATTTAACATTTTAAAAATTTAATGATTCACCTTTCTTTTAGTTTTTTAACTTTGATTTTGAGCTCTGGATGAATTAGATAATGCAGCCCTCTCATGTTGCTGAAAGAATAGTTCTCAGATATTTTGTAATTTCTTTTTTGCTGTGGTTGTTTTTTGATACCAGGAATTGAACTCAGGTCCTTGTGCTTATGAAGCAGGTGGCAGAACCACTGAGCTAAATCCATTTCCTTTTTAATTTCTTCTTATGGCTTTTTTCTTGTTGTTGTTTTGTTTTCCCGTGAAAGGGGTCTAAGGTAGTATGAGGTAAAATTTAAATTTCCCTTCTTTAGTTTCTGGAAAACTTCATTGAAAAAACTAAAGCCCAGAAGAAGACTATGTGAGAAGTGGTGGGCAATGGCAGTGATGGAGCCAGCCAGGAGGCTGAGGCAGGAGAGGCAGAGTGAGCAGGTGCTCAGCATGTGTGGTCTTCCTCTGAGAGGCCAGTGTGGGTAGACATCAGAGCTGGGATCAGAGGGCTACTGGGTCCAGCAGGTGCTCCATGTCACAGTCATGACCATGGGGGACACAGCAGGGAGATGCGGCAGCATAGTTTGGGTGATGAGATGCTAGAAAATAGCCTGTGGTCACAGATTTTTTCAAAAGGAAAATCCTTGATTAATGCATTGAAGGTCAAAAACTAAATAAAAGCCACGGGTAACTTCAACACGATTAATATTTGTGCCAATTCCTCAGCTTTATTCAACTTGATTTTGAACTGATCTTATGTACACATTATTTCTTCTTTGCTCTTCATTTTTCTGATTATTTTATGAAATCTTTCAAATAGTCAACAAAATTGAAAAATTTCTGGTGAACACCCAATTACCACCTGCATCTTTTTCACATTTAGCTCTGAAGTCAGGGTTACACATCCAGAGATCCAAACAACTGCAGATTGAAAGTCTCTGGGGAAAGTGTACCAAATCCACCTTCCTTTTCTTCTGGGATTATTTTAATCAATACAGTATAATGACGGTTAAATTGTATTTCCATTCTATCAGTTACTCTAAGCCACAAGGAGCAGAGAACATGTACAGGTTATATGCAAATACTATGTCATTAAATAGAAGGAATGGGAGTATCGTGGGATTGTGTCCTTGGAAGAATCCTAGAAACAATTTCCTGTAGACACCAAGGAGCAAATGCATTCTTTCATTCATCTGTTCATTGTCTATATCCATACCCCTCAATACATCCATCTTATTTCTTGATACACATAAATTGCACGCAATGGTACAGGTTACAGTAATTATTTCAGGAAGCATAACACTAACTAGGCATTAAAATGGATTTTAGTGGTTTTCTTTTGGATGTGAACTTTCCACAGTGAAACACACCATGTGTGTCATTTTGTGGCACTGTGTATGTATAGAAAAGGAAATTGAACCCATGGGGTTTGACCAATGAACTATATCCCCAGTATGTTTTATTTATAGTTTTTATTTTGGGACAGGGTCTCACTAAGTTGCCCAATCTAGGCTCCATCTTGTGATCCTCCTGCCTCGGCCTCTCAGAGCACTGGGATTACAGGCCTAGACCACCACATCATACATGAAATGCACCACTCTTAATGAATGCAGGATTTACTCAGTTTTTCATTCTCATCCTAATGGTTTTGCTTCCCATCACATTAAACCAAGGAAGGTGGAACAACTATGCAAAATTCCATCTTCCCCTTGGGATTGGGGCAGTGCTCAGTAGCGACTGTTTTTCTGTGAACAACATGGAGGAGTTGGCAACACACACACGGTCCTATGCAGGGCTTATTGGAAAGCGGGAGGGAGAGAGGCAGAGAGAGGGGAAAAGAGGGGGAGCATAAAATTAGATGGGAGAGAGAAGAGCAATGCAATAAAAGAAGGAAGAAAAATGGTAAGAAGAGTAATGGGAATGAAAATAATTTAAAAACTGTAACGTGTGTGGGAATATGCCTGGACACAACCCACTGTTCTGTGTAACTCATATGCACTCAAGAACAAGACATTCTAAGTGTTTGAAATTCTGCCATTTGCTGTAACCTGGACATTCCAAGAGGGCTTCATGCTACTTGGTGATATCAGCCAGATACAGAAAGATGAATACCACACAATCTCATGTACAGTGGAATCTAGCTATGTGGAACTCATAAAAGTAGAGAGGGAAACAGTGGTTACTGCAGTTATTGGATAGGGGAGACGATGGCCAAAAGACACAAAATTTTCCTTAGAAAAAAATAAGCTGTAGAGATCTATTACACAACATGTGGCTACAGTGATAAGAAGTATTCCTGAAAATGGCTAATGGAGTGGATTTTATCCTTCTCAAAAATATGCTAAGCAGGTGCAGTAATGAACATAAGTACCTTGGCTTAGCCATTCCATAATATACATATATACATGTATTTCAGTAAAACTGGTTTTACATAAAAATATTTTTTATTTCTTAAATGAGAGAAAAGTATGATGCTGACTAGAACACACACACACACACACACACACACACACACACACACACACATAGTGTCATCAAATTCCATCTTACAGACAGGTCCATCATTAACTGCTAGAGACAAAATTCTTTTGTTTTGCCAGGCTTATGCCTGCAGGTGACACAAGCCTCAAAGTTGAAGCAGAGTCCTATTTTCCAGCCATTCCACATGGACACAGCTCATCCAAGAAGTGAGTGGAGATGTGTACTAAGATTTCACTACACAGTTCAGGGCATGGCATCACACCTGGGACAACGGAAGGAATCTCCAGCACAATTAGGTCCAGACTGAGTCCAACACTTTCTTTTCTTACAATGCCATTTTACGCAGCACTTCCAAAACATGTTGAAGAATAATGAGCACAGGATTCCCAAGTTGCCTAAGTCCAAATTTCCCTTCAACAAAATTATCTGATGGCTGGAATCCTCTGTCTCCTGGAAAGGCATGGAATTGGAGACATGGGAGGGGAAGGAGAGTACGGAGGAAAGGCACAAAAGGAAGAAGCAGGGAAATGAGGTTGGGGCATGTGAATATGAGGCAGCCAGGGCAATAGGGACCTGTGGGTGCAAGGAAAGCAGGAGAGTTCGATGGACACCTGTTCCTGCAGTGGCAGGGTGGGCACAGTGTCCTCCAACAGTGGCTTGTAGGAGGGAACACGAAGCTCTGATGTGGCAAAGGGGCTGGGAAGTTGGAAGAGGGATCTGACGGATGGAGAGAGCCCTCAGTGCAGGCTTCGTGGCTGGGGAAAAGTAGGAAACCAGGAAGGGGCGTCTCTGAGAAGTGGGAGGAGGGAAAAGGAGCTCTATTTCAGAAACTGCAGCAAAGTCTATCCAAGATACTGGACTTCAACAAGGCACAGGACTGTGTCAAGGGCTGCAAGAGGGCCTGAGGAAAAACACATTTTCCAGAGCGAAGGACACCAGGCAGATAAGGACCTGTCCATAGGATTCCACCCATTCCACTCTGATGGAAGATGGTGATCCCTCCAACTTACCAACTATGGAGGTCTCATGTGGCTTTATTGCAGTTTTCCACTTCTGTTGTATCTTCCGGAGCTCAGTAAAATTGACTTTATGACCACCTGTGCCTCTGTAGTGTGGATCCAGGTACTGGCACAAGCGAGAGACCCAAGAAAACTGGGGGCAAGGGTGTGATCTGATGCTGCAGATGCATCCTCTAGGCTGGGCATTCCTCAACAGTTATCACATTGAAGGCCTGGGGTGCTGGCGAGCTCCCCGTGCAGCGGGGCATTCCTCACAGCCTTTCCCAGTGAAGGCCTGGTTCACTGGTGTGCTCTTCTTGCAGCTGGGCATTTCTCATCAGTTTGCTCAATGAAGGCCTCGGGCGGTGGTGAGCTCCGTGTGCAGCTGGGCGTTCATCACAGCTTTGCTCACTAAAGGCCTGGTTTGCTGGTGAGCTCCTCATGCAGCTGGGCGTTCCTCACCTCTTAGCTTGATGAAGGCCTGGGGTGCGGGCAGCTCCCCTTGCAGCTCTAGATCACATTGTTGAGTTTATCTAGAGCTCACTCTGTGTCACTTTTCCCACCTGGAATCAAACTTCTGTTTCTTGCCTTTCTTCTATTGGCATAAGTCTTTAATCACTCAGTATATATATAAAAAGCATGCTAGGGCTGGTGATTTAGCTCAGTGGTGCCACCACCTGCCTTGCAAGCACAAGGTCCCGAGTTCAATCCCTGGTGCAAAAAAAAAAAAAAAAAAAAAAAAAAGTACATTGTTGTCAATGAACTTAAAGTAGGTGAAAAAGTGAAATAAAATTCAAACAGAATTTCATGTTAACCTGTAGACTTCTTTTGCCTACAGTACAACTTTCTCTTTGCCCAAGATTTCTCCAAAGGAATTGCATACATATGTGTACGTGTACTATTCAAAGCATGAATGACGGTGGAAAAAAAAGTCACCACCTTAACTGAGCCACACTGGGCTCAAAATTTCAGGTGCTCACACAACCTTGCTTATTAGATTTTCCATGCAACAAGTCAATGTTTAGGTCAGATGGTTTCCAATGAGCTAATTTTCACAGGTGAAGAAAAGGAATTCATCAGCATATTTTGTCTCTGACGTCCCATCCGCTGTCCTAGGGCCCCTGTCATATGCTTTATCTCCTGCACACTTCTCCATTCTGACTCATTTTTATAAAGCTGGCAAAAAATGTTGGCCATATTATTACCCAGAGAGACTTTATTCAGAGTGAAAGATTCCAAAGCTTAGACAGCTGTGGGAAGCCAGCCATGGCCCATTGGCTTTTTGAAAGATAACATTTGTTCCTCTTTAAGGACTGCACGTGTTAAACTTGTTTCTGACCCTGCATGAGAGAAACTCGGATAGCCAAAGATCTGTAGGAGTCAGGTACTTCCTGTTAAAAATCTGACGTTAGCTGTAGGAGTCGGGTGTTTCCCGTTGATGTGCCTTTAAAAGGCTGATGCTTGTTTGCAATAAACGTCGCCTTGATCAGACTCTTGTCTTGGCGTCCTTCCTTTCTCTCTGCCCCATCTCCACCCCGCTGCTCTTTCAGGTTTGAGACACTGCTGGACAGTGCTCTGCGTCGCTGGCTCGTGACAGACAGCCATGAAGGAAATCTGAGAAGGCCTCAAGCACTCACCCTAACAATAGTGGAAGACAATAGATCCGCCTGTGCTGTAAGCCTGGGGAGTTAATGAGTTGCTATGGCTAGCTGTGCCCAGTGAGATTCAAAGGCTGGAAGTGAGTCAGGTTAAGTTTACAAGTGAAGATGAGCTCCCTCCTTTCTTTTCTCTCTGTTGGGAAGATACTCCCCAGACTTCCACCTTGGGGACACCGAGAACTTCCCTTGGCCCTTGGACACCCACATCCACCATCACCACCGCTGTAGTTGTGTGCTTCATGCCCAAGAGCTAATAAAGGTATTGACAGAGACAAAGAGAGAAGGGTCACAGCTTTCCTAGACCTCACATGAGAATTAGTACTTGTGCAGACAGCTTCCAAGAAGAAAATTTATCGGCACCTTTTTTTCTTTTTCTTTTTCCTCCTTCTGTTATTCCCACCCCCTCTTTTCATGCCAATACAGGGCCTATGTCCCTTGCAGTGAACTATATCTGCAGTATTTTAATATTTTTTGCTTTGAGATGGAGTCTGGCTAAATTGCTAATATATATGACTGGGTTTTGTCATGCAATCATTCTGCCTCAACTTACCAGACTGCTGGAATTACAGGTGTAGTACATGTTTTTCTTCTCAATAGTTCAAAGAATTTTTTGTGAATTATTTCATTGAGTGTTTACAACTTTGTATCATGCTTGAGTATTAGTTTCACTTGTCTACAAACAAGAAATCCTGAATTGAAGAAAAATGGATCAAGAAAAGTACACGACACTAAGTACCAAAATTATTTTAATATGTCTCAAAGGCTAAAAAATAAATATTGGACCAAAATGCATATTTAAAGAGGCAGTGGCAGACAGTTTGAAAAAAATTAAAAATTGGTACCTAATCCCTACAAAGCTGAAAAAGGACATACATAGAAAGGAGCATCAGTTGTACTACAGAAAATTGTTATTTTAGAAGAACCAGTAGAAATAGAAACAAAATGAACTGTTGTCAAGCCCCTATGTTCTTGACAGCACATGTCTAGTTAGATGTTTTTGATTTTAGCCATTCAGATGGGTCTTTACATGCTTACAGGTCTCCCACTATTCCATTTTCATTCCCCAAATAATAATGCCATTTAGAAACATTGTACCTTTATTAGTGTTTTTGCTCTCTGCTTTTGTGAAACGCCTTTCCCACACCATTTTAAAAATTAGGTTTTCTTTCATTTGCTTGTTGCCCTGGAGGAAAATCAAAGAGTACATAGTCTTCTGAAGCACACACTGAAAAATTATAAATGATGGGCATATAATCATAATGCAAGTCTCAAACTATAGAATACAAATGGAAACATAGAGGAGTTCACTTACCAGTATGTAACTCTCATATTTTAATATAAAAAGTTTATCTCCTATTCAGGACACATCAGAAAATGATAAAGAGACGATTGTATGAGTAACTATGACAATGAGCTAGGGAGTTCAGATGAAACTGTCAAATTACAAAAACACAGCAAAACTGGCACAATGGTTCTGTAATGATTACATAAACTGAATCAATTATTAAAATTAGTTCTCACAAGTATTTCGCTTCATTGGAGAATTATACCAAACATTTGAAAAAAACCCAAATACAGAAACTTAGGGCACAGAAATATTGGGAACAATCTCTACTATTGCTTGGATAATACTTGTGCAGAAGCTGGTAAGCAGAGGGCATCCTTATCACTCTCCCTGATCACACACCAGGGGTGGGTTTACCTCCGTTTCTTTGTGAAATACTGCTTCACTATCAGCCTATTCCATAGCATGGACTTGAACATATTCTCCTGTGCCTGGTAGCACCCCAAGAAGAGGAAAATAAGGGGCACCTTAAAGAAATGAAGAGTCAGACTCTCATGTCTGTCCTTCTCCCTTGTTCACTCCAGTGTGACATGGGAGCACTTTTACCATAGCTGAAGAGACCACTAAATTCTGTCCATTCCAGGACAATGCAGATTGATCAAAACATAAATGAAATACAAACTTCAATTTATTTCCCATTCCCTAGTCACATTCCCTAGCAACAAAACTTTGATACCCTCAATAGTTTAAAAACCTCTCTTATGGAGAGCATTGTAAAGGAACACGACATGAGCGCAGCCATACTGACCTGTGATTCACCCGAGCAGTGTGGACGTGCCGTCGCTATAGCAACGGGCTAGTTCAGCAGGTGGTCTGATCTATTGCCTAGCAGATGTAACCCATAATGGTTGTTATTGTTTCCCTCTGGAATGTGTGGGCGGTACTGTCGCTCCCGTGCAGCCCTCACTCCCATGCAGCTGGAGAATAAAAGGAAGAGGTTCCGTAATAAAGCAAGCAAGGAACTTGAGAAGAAAGGTGCCTCCCGTCTGTCTGTCCTCATCCTTTCAGGTTTAGGACCTGCTGGCAGGATCCTGATGTCGGGGCTCGTGACACTCTCTGAGTGAGTTTGCCTTGGGTATTCTCAGAAATGATAAAAAACGAAAGAGTTCAATAATTAAGAAATGCATCACCAGGTGTCTGTAGATCTAAGGAAATTATTCTGTGGTAATTTTATGTCTTTTCAGTTTAAGGAATAAAACTCCATCATCAACATGAAATGTTTTTCATATTATTTGGTAAATGGAATTAATAAGGTGGCAACTGAGCAGTTTGCTATTTGTCAGAATGACCAGTGACAAAAAATAGTGCTTTCTTGAAGTACCCACTGTTATTGATCCCAAAGGGGCAGGGAATGCAAGTGTTACAATGATGAATAGTCGCTCTCAGTGAAAATGAAGCTTACAGGGAAATTCCAGGAAGGAGCTCTTCATACAATACAGGTTCCCTTTAGTCTGATCAGTGAACACCAGAGGCTGGGATATGGGTTGGTTTATACCAGGGAGCTGTTTGGCTTCTTGGGTCCTAGATACTGTTCTAGCATTTTGGTTACTACAGCTCTCCACAGATGAAAACAAAAACACACAAATAAGGAATAGGAAAGTAGCCACATTTTTATGATAATAATTAGGAAAATGGATTTTGGAATCATGTCATAATGAGAAGAATGGAATTTTAAATAGTTATTAGTGTATTTGTTTTATAAATTAGGCAACATGATTTATCATGGATTTTGACAATAGTATAAAACCAGTTCTTTCTCTAAGGATTTGAATAATTGATATTAGTCACAGATTCAGTTTGTAATTTTAATTACTCAACTTTACATTTGGTAATGCATTAAATATGGACTCCTCTGCTTTCTGATTAGGATTAACCTGGAATTTATTTTGTAGTAAAGTTTAGTCCTATTGTGATTCGGGGTGATTGTATGAATTTATAGAAGTATGATTTATGGTGGAAAAATCATATGTGAACTTGAACAACATAATACATCAATTGCATGTTCCACATTGTTCTACATTTTATTTGTTATTTAAATACATTTACTTTAT
>NW_022974661.1:0-16327 GCF_012274545.1 Fukomys damarensis
GGCAGGGCCCTAAGGAAAGTCAGGGCCCCAAGGAAAGGCAGGAGCAGGGTGCTGGAAGCAGGGCACCCACACTCGGGGTCAGTGGACCCAGGGGCCCACTTTGGGCTCCCCTTTCTCTGTGTTTGACTTTCCCACAGAACAGCTCAGCCTCGGAGCTGCCACTTCACTTTTAGGTCAGCAGCGGGAACCTGCCAAAGAGGAAACACACGTACCTGGGGAGAGTGCGTGGGACATCGTTCCGCAGCAGTGTCTCTGAGAGGATTTCCTTATGACGTGCCAGGCTGTCCACGCCGGAAGGGAGGAGGACACGACTGTGAGATGGAAAGGGAGGCAGCTGAGGAAACAGTGAGCAGCCACGGGGACTGAAATTCCCTCAGATGGCAGCGAAGGCCACCACGGTCTTCGGCCGGTCTTCTCTGTCCACTGAGTCTGCAACTCCCATCTAACAAAAGGCTGTCATTGAGCTCGAGCTCCCTCTCCCCTCACCCCAGTCAAGGCAGAGGCCTTGTGTCCTGTGAGAGCACAGGGAGAAGACAATGGGGTGAGACATAACTATACAGAAACAATAAAGTCCACCCAGGGAAGGAATGTTCTGGCAAGTACCTGGGGAGGGAACGTCTTTGCATAAATGGCTAGTACTTGTGCAATGTCGATGAAAGGCAGGCTGCTTACACGTCACTCATTACAGGATTATACACACTCCGCGGAGTGAGAACCTATGTTCCCTCTTAAAGTAGATAGAGCCACTATGGGTGACAGGTAAGGTATCCATATTTACAGAAGTGCTGGGGCCAGGACTTGAACCCATCACCTTCTGACCAAACCCCATGTTTCCTATGATCATACTCCACTCCCTTGAATACACAAAATATTTTTATGTGTTATAGGCTCATTATTAATGACTCTTCTCATTTTGTATTCACGTCTTGTACCCAGTGCCCAAGTCCCTGTCTTGGGAAGTTTACCATTGCTCTCTGTGTTTTCCTAAAGCCCACAGCCTTTGAGCTTTAGCAATGTCCTTCATCCTACAAAGGTCTTAGGTCCCATCCTCCCCTGGCCCTGCTGTGGGTTGCCCAGTCTCCTCTGCTTTTCTTCCCTCACTGCTGTACCTTAAGTTGTTTCTCATCCTTCATGTAAATAATCATGCGGAGAGCATTCTCCTCACATAAAATTTTCCCTCTGTTATGTATGCTTCCTCTGTGGCAACGATACAGATGAATGTTCTGCTAAAAAACATATGTGTGCCATGCTCTTAGAATTCCCAGCCTCCGGGTCCTTGAGTTAAATACACTTCTATTCATTAAAATAATTCCCTCTGGGGCATTTTGTTATAGCCACAGAAATTTACTGAGGCACCTTGCCTTGGCTACAAGCATTTCTTTTATTTCTTTACCAAGTGTACCTATAATCTCTTTCTGATCTCCCTCTACAGGTAGGTTCATTGAGATCCCCGTGAGTACAACTGCCCCTCAGTTTCTGCAGCCCCCCATCCAGACCCTCTTCCACAGCATTGACCCGGAGCCCCAGTCCTACAATGGGTTCTTCCTAGAGCCACCTTCCTGAGGGCTGTGAATCCCCACTGTGTGACTTCCCCCTTACTGAGGGTCAACCAACTCCACCTGCTCCACTGACCATGGGAGTGTCTGGGCTGGAGGACACTGCCTGCATAGACGTGTATAGCTTCTGCCATGTGATGAGGACAGAATAAGCCAAGCAGCTCTGAGATCACCCAAGGTGACCCAGGTCCACCAAAGGTGGGCAGAGCTACCAGCAAGTTCTACCGCAGAAGCTCAGGTCATATCCAAGCAGATTCCTCTACAGGCCATGGTTTTTGCCCTCTGATATTATCTCAACATAGTAGCTCCGTGTACCCTGATATCTGGCTGCCTGCCCAGTGAAAAAGCCACTCTTTTCCCACTTTCCCTCCCTGGTTGCTTCTCCTCTTGGCCGCAGGACATCAAGTTCTGATTTCTGGGTCATCTGGACACCAGCAGTGACTGCATAACTCAATCTTGACCAGTGAGACACAAAAGCAAGTCTGCTGGAGCCTGATGGTGGTGTGTTTCTGTAAAGGACAGTAGTGATAGGAGCGGTGACTGCCCCCTCCCTTTCCTGGTTTAAACACTGCATGGCTTCAGAAACAGGACAGCATCTGTGATTATGGGCCATGAAAATCATGAGCCATTCAGAGAGCGGGAAGGATGGACAGGGAGAAGTAGTGGATCTTGGAGACCTCACACATTTGTGAATGAGTTTGTGCTCTGGGTCTCTCCCTTCCTCAGTCACTCGGGCACTGTCCAGGACCTCAGCTGGGTACTGTGAATCGGTCATCGCAGCTGAGCCTCCCAGTGTCTCAACTCCAGGAAAGGCTGTTATCTAGAGGAAAAAGGAGGTGCTGGACCGAAGCCCAGACTGTGTCTGCCTGGCCCTGCTCCTGGCCACTCACACAGCCTGGGAAGTGAACCCTTCCTTCCCTTGCAGCTGTGGTCAGCTCTCCACAGGAAGCAGGTAAAGGTTCACATAGTTTCCCCCTTTCTGTGGCTGCAGTGCATGCTCCTTGGGCATGGAAAGAGGATTAATCGAGCTTGCTCCACCTGAGGAATCTTTACTGAGCTGGCAGTGTGACATTTGATCCCCTAACCCAGCATCCTGGCCCTTCCGTCTGCTGTAGCCCCATCTTTCTTTAACCCTCCCTGCCTCCCATGCACCTTGGTTCTAATCCACTTTCTTGACTATGATCTGCACCTTCAGCCTCCAGAGTTCACTGGAGCTTCTCCTGCCCCTAGATTGACCTCCCCAACTCCCCCTTTCGGAGACACCTGGTGCAAATGCATCCTCCCCCCTGCTGGCTGCCCCTAGCCCTCCCAGGCACCCTGGAATGTGGGGACTCCTGGGTCTCATGGATGTCATGTTCCACGGGCATCTGTCTCGCAGTGGATGTGGTGCCTCCCAGCAAGGCCCTCTTGTTATCTCATGTATGTGGCACCTAGGACCATCCAAGGCATCCTCCATCCTTCCAGTCCAGCCTGATTCCCAAACCCAGGGTGTGGGAGGTATTTACCAGACATAGGAGCCCCAGCCTCTGAGGACACAGCCTACCTTCTCTTCCCTCTCTGCTGAGTAATTTCATTTGATTTTCTCATCTGTCTCCACGATCTGCCTCTTTCTGGTAGAGAACAATGGGACTAAGACTGAGATCACACAAGTTACCTCACTGTCAATTATTCGTGAGGATTTTATCAGATTTTTTAAAGTCTCTGTTGATCTCTTTGTGTCTCCTTCCATCAGCCTTAATATTTTAAGGTGAGGAGAAATAAAAAGAGAGAATTTCAAAATCAAGGGGCCCACAGCAATCTGAAGAGTGGCAGGCTTTAAGTGTTCCAAAGCCCCCCATTCCCGGGGGAGGCCAGGGCCAGATCTCAGCGCACTTCCCCACCACACCTTTCCTGCTTACTTAAGAAGCCAGGGCATTTCAGGAAAGAAAGTGGAGGTCATTTCCTAACAGCCCCCGCTGCTCCTCTGCAGGTCCACAATGCAGAATCACAAAGAAACATTTAAAACTTGCAGATTGAACAGCCTCAAAATCTGCAGCACGTCCTGGGCTGGCCTGCTATGAGCACACTCAGCTGCACTGACGAGGAGGCTGTAACAGTTTCTGAGTTCATAAATATGATCAGAAATGTCTGTCCAACTTTAAACCGTGCTGCAGGTGTCAGCCCAGCAAGTCAGCCCAGGTCTCTCCCCCAGAGTCAGCGGAGTAAAAGTGCAAGGGAAAAAGGTGAGCAGGGTGTGAGTGAGGGTGGTGTTCAGAAAGGCTTTTTGTTTTTTAACACTAAAAAGGACAGAAATAACTTCCTGTCCAACCACAAGGGAGCATAGATTAGAGCCTACTACAGATACCTGTGGCACCCTTAAACAGAACAGAGAACAGAAAAAAGTGGCAGGTAATGAGACACTCTTGGAGTTCTGTATGATGGAGGCTGAAAACACTCAGGTCCATGGAGTTGAGTCTGGACAGCTAGTGTGAATTTGCATGAGAATGTGTGTGTGTGTGTGCGCGTGAGCGCATGTGTGAGTGTGTGTATCTATGTACACGCGCATGTGTTGGCTTATGTGAGATTTAAATTTCACCTGGCTGCCAATATTTGAAGTGTAATTGTCCCCACTTTCATAACCAACACTCAGCAATGCCGGCGTGTGGTAGATAGGCCCACACTCTCCCCGCTGAGCATCACCTGGTCCGAGAAGCCTGCACAGGTTTCCTGTTCCCTGCCCTCTGGCCTCTGGGGTCACAATGCTTGCTGTCTCCGCTCACGGCATTGCATCCACCTCGCTGCAAACAGGGGCAGTAGCCAGCTGGGGGCTTAGCAGGGCAGGGGACCCTGACTCTATCTCCCAGGAGAAAAAGTAGAAGCTTGGGAGGAGAAGCGATTTGCCCAGCAGCACCCAGCCCTTGGTGGGCAGAGTGGAGGCCAGGATGAAAGTGCAAAAGTGAGATTTACTTATCCACAGTTGCTATGAGTTTCCGTGCCTGCCCATCACAGACCCTCAATGAATACATGCTGTAATCATTAATGGACACAGACGTCCCCAGCCCAGGTAATCTTCAGTACAGTCCTTCCCATCTGTCCCACGCATGGCTTCTATTGCTTCTATGTGGCTGTGTCCTCATCCTATTATCCTCTCCCTGGACCCTGATAAGGTGTAGCCTGACGCGTCCCATCCCAACACACAGGACAGGCTCTGCCTCCTTCCCTCCCTCTTAGGCCACGCAGAGGGCCATCGAGGAATAGCAGGTGCAGGCACTCTATGTACACATTCCGTTGACTTCCGGGCACCCCAGGCAAGCCATTTGGCTTCCAGGGCCTCAGTTTCCCTGCAGGTCCTGGAACAGTGCAGATGTTCAAAGACAGCTGGAAAAATACACAAACCAACCCTTGTTTCTCCAAAGAAACCCTTTGCTCCTGAGGCCGACCTCTGATTGACCAGGCCACAGGACAAGTGGGCTCTGCACTCCAGGCCCTTCTCCACTTCCTTTGATTCTTCAACATTTCTTAAAGATGTGACCACCCCTATGTCCACCCTCCCTCGAGGGCACCTGCCCTTGATTCGGGAAGCCCCACACCTGATTCGCGCCACAGAAAGCTTCGCGTTCCAGCTGAGCAATCCCTCGCCCTCTCTTCTGCTAGGATACAAGGGGAGGGGAGCAGTCAGACTCAAATCTGGGCCCAAATCCAGACCCTTATCCTTCTCTGACAGGGTTGCTGTGAGGATGAGGAGATGGGGGATCCCGTAACTTACCAAGAAATGCTCTCTGGCTGCGTTTGGACTCGACTCAGCCGCCCGGAGCTGTGTGGATCCGGTCCTCAGGTCTCCAGCTGCATACTGAGCAGATGCAGCCTCCTGACAGACACACCCTAAAGGGAAATGGAAACTGAAAGTCACAGTTTCTGAGAGACTGCCCTCCCCTCCTGTTCTCCCAGTTCGAGGAGCAATCTCAGACCCCAGTCCCAGGTCTTCTCAGCCAAACCCACTCATGCTCTTCAGGAAGATGATTGGCCTCCAACAAAATGTGTGATCCCCCACACACTATTTCACACATCGCTAGGGCTTGAAAGTGAACCTCTTACGGAGGCAGGCAGTAGAAAATAGAACCCTGGGCTTGGGAACCATCAGTGATAACAGCATGTATTTATTGAGGGTCTGTGATGGGCAGACATCTCCCACATTTCATGAGGACACACACTCCACGGGGTGAATACCTTCGTGGCTGCCATTTTAAAGCCTTGAATCTCCCCACCTCAGGTAACGTGCCTAAGTTTTCACAGAGGTGCCAGTGCCAGAAGTTGATCCCAAGTCTTTCTGATCCAAATCCCACGTTTCTGATGACTATGCTCTACTCCCTTAAATACACAGAAGTATTTACTCATGTATACATGTTTTTTGTGACTCTTCATTCCAAATCCTACATCTTGTACACTGTGCCCGTTTCTCTCTAACTAAATTTATTAAAGCCCCTTCCCCTTCTGATTTTCAGCGCCTTCCTGTACCTCCTTGCTTCTGCAAGATCCTTCATCTCGTCTGGGCCTGGAGTCCTGCCTGACACTGAACTTGGTTTTGCTATGGGCTGGCCAGTCCCCTCTGTTACCCTCCCCTAACTGTTGGGCCTTAGGTTTTTTTCCAAATTCTTTATGTAGTTAATAGCACAATGAACATTTTCCTTAGGTATGAAACTTTGCTCGTATTTGAGATTATTTTCTATGTGGAGAAATAGAATGACTGGGTCAGAAATTATTAATGTTTAAACATGGGCAGTACACGGTGGTGTTCATTCTGTCAGGCTCACCAGTTGTTTGTAGTCTGTTTTGTTTTTTTAAAAAAAATTGTTCTGCATATGAGGAGAATTTCTTCAAGGTCTGTTGTGATATTGCACACAAGAGCATAATCAACTCTCTATTCATAACGGCCAGTCTAGCCCAGTGTGGAGAATGGCCAGGGACAAGTGAAGGGGCGGTGTGACACAGATGCTCCTCCATGAGTCTAGGGAAAGGGTGACACTGGCATCTAAATGAGGGTGCTTGCTGTCTGGGTGTCTTTCTCCATTACTCTACTTCTGATCCTCTCTACCATCTGCACGGAGGCCCTTTTGATCTCAGTCCAGCTCATGCGCCTCCCCTGTCAGTCCTGGGTCCCCTACTGCTGAATGAGCAATGCACCTGTGCTCAGCCCCAGACAGGCACGATGCACGTCACTCAGGTGTCCAGGTGGGCTGCAGGTACCAGAGTCTGATGGAAATGATTGGCTGGGAGAGCAGGGGTGCAGTGGGTAAGGCAATGGAGGACCTGGGCTTGAGACCCTTGGAGAAGGACAGGCTCTGAGACCCTTGGAGAAGGACATGAGGAAAGGAAGTCAGGTATCTGGAGCCCAGGTGAAGCAGTCGGTCAGCTCAACAGGGCTGTGTGTCGGTGTAGGGATCCACCATGACCCAACCAGCATCTTGAGATAGGATTGACATGATTGTTCCCGAGTAACCATGTCCTTTCTCCCGCATCATTTCCCATCATGCCATAGACAATCACAACCACTGAAGTGATGTGAGATATCAGGAATGTGTCTGATGTGCTTTATGTGGACAGGAGATAAACCAGGCACATTCCAGCTTTGATGAATTTACTTTCGTCCTGAGACCCTCCCTCTCACCCACGTTACAGGGCCCACTCACTTTGTGGCCTGCCCTTTACCAGGCTTCCATGCAAAGTTTCCCAGTAAAAATTACACTCTGTGTAATCCCGAATCTCTTGGCTTTTTTCTTTGGTCACATAGCAGCTTTTGTTTATAAACTTTGATTCTTTACACTCATTTTCCCCAGCATAACTAGTGAATATTTATTGCACCAAAGTCTGTAGAACATATACAAGAAAAGCCAGATGGATCTGAGATACCATCTTGTCCAACATGCCCCCCAACGGATGGACAGCCAGGTTCAGAAAGGCCATAGCTCTTGACCACAAAGTGGTTGACATTTACATACCACCGAGTCCCTTAATCTTTTCTGTGAATTGGGTTTTGTCCTCACTCCCGGATCAACTTCCTTTCTCCCAACACAGCATTTGGAGTTTCAGTGGGGATTTTTATAGATCCCTCTTGGCACACTGGCCCCAAAAAGAGATGGCGACTTGCTTTGTGTTCCATTTCAGCTGCCATCATCAACAGTCATCACTGTTACTGTCACCACCACGACCTCCATCACCACCGTCATCTGGAAGTCAACGTCTGACTGAGACAAGGACGGTGGGAGGGCAGGGCTAGAGAATGTGAGCGACAGGCTTTCTTGTTGCTGGGACCTCAGCCGTGGTTGTGTTCTCTAGTGTAGCTGCTATTTCCTCCCTTATATTTAGTGGTTTGAACACTGACTTCCTGCCATTTTCAACTCTTTAGTTTTTCTGTCTCCATTGTTTATTCCTATACCCGCCTCTGTGCAGTTCCCCACGTATTCTTTAGTCCAAAATACTCTATTTGAATTGGGTTTTGTCCCCACTCCCAGGTCAACTTTTTAAAAAACTTTTCCTACACTTCAATGTTTAAAAAAACATTTCCTACACTTACCATTCTCTTCTTGTCACTTGTTTCAGGCTCTGTTTCCTCCCTTCTCTTTGACCTGCTCGCTTTCTGCGTTCATCCCTCCTTTGCTGTGTTCAGTCAGGAAAATATCGAACTCCTTGACACTCAGGTTCATGCCCTTGACCTCACCCTCCTTCCCTTCTAATAAACTGCCTCTCTGACCACATCTTTGCGTAGCACACCTTCCCTGACCTGGGTGTTTCTGGAGTTACTCATCTGAGCCTGACTTCAAATGCTCATAGGCCTGGCCGAGGTGCTCCAATGTGCTCTCCAGCTCCCGAGCCTGCTCCCGCAGTGCGTCACCCAACACTGACTTTTCCCCCTCCTTCAGGTGCGCAGAGCCCTGTACAAGGTTGTACAGGTCTAGCCCCAAGAAGACAGCTCCAGTGGCTGTACAAAATATCTTGGTTTCTCTGCTTATCACCGTAGCAGTGTGTCCTAAGGTTGACTGTACTACCCCTGTACCACCTTGGACCATGATATTCTCCATCTTTATGGCCACTTTGACCTTGTTTGTTAATTCAAGGTCACTGTTGGCCAGCTTGATAGCACTGATATTCTTTCCGATGCCTTTCAGGAACTGGTTCCAGTTTTCAGTTGGGGAAAATACTTTGGGTGGGAAGCGACCCACAGACTCTGTAAACCTTGTCAGTTTTTCCACAATGGCTGACATCAAATCTCGGGCTTCCTCTTGATCTGGCGGTGTGCGTGAATGCTGTACCGGGACAGAGGACAAATCAACTACACTGCCTCTGGCTCTTGGCTTGTCACCTGGTCCTGAGGGTGCTGGATGGCCCCTTGCTGTGAAGGATGCTAGAACCAGGTCAAGGAGGGTCAAGATATCAGAGGCAGTGGCACTGGGAATGCCCAGCACAGTAGTGAGCGTGTAGTTCCAGTGCACCTTGTTAGCGTGGCCTGCAAGAGCACGGAGCTTTCTTATGTCCTCCATGAGCTCCATTTTCAGTTGAGGAAACAAGTCCAAAAACCTCTCTCTAGCATGCTGGCCTTCTTGCTGCCTCTCTTCGTCCACCTTGTCCATGTCACCTGTAAGCCCCTTCAGAGCTTCACGGAGAGTGTCAGCCTCATCCCTGTAACAGCAAAGTTCAGGAGATTAAGAAACATAATTCCTTTATCTGTAAAATGAGTTCTAGAGTTGTATACAATCACAGAGCTTTAACTATTAATCCAATAGAAAAGAATTGCACATGCAAGTGTACAGAATTTTTCCTTCAATGGTGAACATATTTTGGACATCCTAATGCTCTGTCGTTCTTGTTCAATAAGAGGGCAATGAGTAAAAGTCATCAGAAGATCTCTTTAGTGGAAAGCATTTGGGAAAGATGCCTCCTCACTCAAATCCATGCCATGACTACCATGATATTTGCAGAGTAGGTGTTCTGTAGGTGAAAAAAAGAGACGTGGAATTGGTGAGACCTAAATTCACAGCCCATTAGTATAGAGTGAATGATTAATCTTATCCAAAATGTGTTCTGTTTGGCCTCAGCTACTGGGAATTGATCTGTTACAGCCCTTCTAGGAATGCCTTTGTTTGCCTGGGGATTTGGGCAATAATACCGCACAAATTCAGCATCCCTAATCCAAAAATCCTAAATTTGAACTGTACCAAAATGAAACCCTCTGATCTCTGTTAAGATGACACAAGTGGAAAGTTCCACACCTGACTGAGATGGGTCACAGTGGAAAAAAATGCTAAAAATATTGTCTTAATGTTAACTTTACAGAACATGTGTAAGTTATAAAGAAACACACATGAATTTACTGTCTGAACTTGGATGTCATCCCCATGATGTTATCTGTGTATCTACAAAAATTGGAAAATCAGAAAAAAAATTCAGAACTCAAAAGATTGGTGGTCCCAAGTATTTCCCATGATGGGTCCTCAACAGTAGCAAAATGGTGTGTGATGGGGCTTTAGGATCATTTCTCACATCCAGATTAAGGGGACAGCAAAGGCGCTGAACTCTGGTGTGGGAGGGAGACCCCAGGTCACCAGTGAGGGTAGTATGCGATCCAGCCCCCAAAGAACTTCCAGGAAAAGGCTCGAGTTGAAAAGACCTCTTCCCTTGACCACAATGTACTTAAGCTCTTCTTAACGTTTTCTCAACTGGGCATTGACCTTGGACTTGCAGGACCATCTTGTGTCTCCTGGCCCTGAATTAACCATGTTTAGAACAAATCCTTCCCGTCAGGACAGTGAGAAGCAGCCACCCTGATACCTGACCAGGTGCTCATCAGACTTCCGCGGTATTTGTCCCTGACCTGCTTCGGGAAGAGCCCCATGAAGTCACTGTCACAAATTCCCCTCATCCTGATGTTCCTGTTAATAATTTGCTCTCTGCTTGTTGGTGGCTACTCTCCAGCTGTCCTTACTGTGTCCAGACTTGCTCCTCATCCGTCTTTCCAGTGCAGCTGTCCTGACTGAAGTCTTCCTTGCTGCTCTGACTTGTCTCAGAATGAAGAATTTTTCAGAGGGTGAGGCCCATGCTTGAAAACCCTGGCGTGAACTGTCCGATATAACTACTGCGATGCACTGTGTCCTGAGAGCAATGGATGCTTTATTTTGCAACCCTTCTAAACTCAGTCCCGTGCATCACTTCCTTTGGCTGATTTGAAGCTGTGCTCTTTCCCAGTAATAAATCCTAACTGTGTAAAAGGCATCTTCAGTAAGCTCAGAGTCCCCTTAGTGAATTAGAAAACCTGGATTCAGTTTTGGGAATTTCTGGAGTTTGCAATTAGTGTCAAAAGTAAGGGTAGAATCTGGGTATCGGGGTGCATAATGCAATCCTAGCACTCTGTGAGGCTGAAAAAAGAGAATCACACGTTCAAGTCCAGGCTGGAAACTTAGTGACTTATTGAGACCCTGTCTTAGCAAAAAAAAAAAAAAAAAAAAAAAAAAAAAAAAAAAAAGATTGAAATGTAGCTCCGTGCAAGAGCCCTAGATTCAATCCCTAGTACTACAGGCAGTAAAAACAAACAAACAAATATATAAGGATAGTCTTTGGTCTGCATCTCAGACTTTGCTTTGTTTGATACTGGGCACTTAAAATGTAAGTAATAAATCCTTAGAGCCACAAAGAAGCTCGAAGTTTGTTGTCTGCTCTCTTCCAATGCCCAATGATCTTTGTCCTTCTGGGTGGAAGGTCAGTGCTGCCCCAGTTGCGGGGAAGCAGGAGACCTGGCTGTTAGACCTGGCTCTGCCCTGACTCCCCTCACATTGCTGCCTCCTGACCCACAACCTGCACCTCAACCTTCAGGGTCTTATTGGATGTCAGCCCTCTGAAGACACCTGAGTGGAGACAGCTTCACCTGTGTGCAGCCAAGGCCATGTGCAAAAACTCATGAGACACTGAAACCCAGCTGTCATAAATCATTAAGTCTGAGCAGACCTTCATTTGAATACGACATCACTGGACATATTTTCATCTGCAGTAAGGACTTTTGAGTGTCCTCAGACGCTCTCACATTACACAAAATAGGCAGCCTGCTGTCCTGACGATGGAAGTTGTCACTAAGGTACACTACCTGCCCATTCATCACAGGCTACTCTACGTTGAAGAGGGTCCCCCAGGGTAGCTGAGAACTGTTCAGAGCCCAGTAGGGTATGGACCAAGCAACCAAACCCAGCCCTCAGTGACCATCAGGGATGAATGACGAAAAGAGGGAGCAAAGAGTTTCTCCTACTGACTTGTGCTCTGCTGGGCCCACGACCTTCCTATGCTCTGAGCCTTTAGCCCTTCCCTTGCCTTATTATGGTCCCAGCCTTGAGGCCTCAGCCTTCCTGTTCCCATTGGACACATGACAATCCAAGTCTCCAAGGCACAAGCCTGGAGCCCTGAGACTGGTAGAGACAGCCAGGGTCTCACCCAGCTCTGTGCAACTTCACACTGGTATCTCTGCCTCCTGGGCCACAGAAAGAGCCTGCTGTGTTTGTACAGCTTCTCAGAGGGGGCGAAAAATGACCCAAGGAAGAATTCATGGAACATAAGTTGGTCATGTGTCTAGATTTTTCTGTCTTGTTTAAAAGCAAGTCCTTCTGGCTCCCTTCTCCCAGGAGAAGACCCTTAGCTCTGTTCTCTTACCACCTGGTCTTTTAAAAACTAACTTCCTCTGAGTACCTAATATGTGTCAGCTGCATGAGCATTTTATTTGCATTATCTTATTTTTATTACAATCAAACTAAAGGAAGAAACTAAGGTGGAAAGTGGTGAAGTAACTTGTAAAGTTCACATAACTAGCAGATGGCAGAAGGGATCCTGTCTCATGAGGTCACCATGTCCCTTTGACCTAAGGCCATTCACTGCCAGGGAGTGACATGGGTAAAACATGTCACAGGGATGGTTGGGGAAAAGCACCCTCAAGCCCAACCACAGAAAGTTGCCCGGAGGAGGACCGTATGTACTGAGAAAGGCAGCCCAGCCCTGGGTGGCATTGTTGGGGTGTCGAATGGAGGTGACCTGGGCAATCCTGCCTCTGCCAAGACTGTCTCCCAGGCTTCATCTTCTGTTACCAGCAGCTGAAGATCTTCTCTGCTCACTATGTCCTGGAGACACTCAATGACGTTCTCAATGAAGCTGTTCTCTAGATGGGAGAAAAAAAGGAAAAAGTTAGAACACAGTGATAATGGCTGGAGGATGCTGTGGTTAAACGTTCGTCTTCCTGAGCAGTTGTCACATGGAAACTTTTGATGGCGTCTCTAGTGTTATGGACCGAACTGTGCCTGTCACATTCATATGTTAAAGCCCTAACCCAGCCACTGTGCTTGGAAATGGGGCCAAAAGGAAGACAAATAGGCAAAGCCAAATGAGGGCTTTTGTTCCAGCCACCAGCCTGTGATGTTCTGTAGCAGCACAACATAACTAATTCAACAAGACTTGCTGTGGTATTTTTTATTTTTATTTTTGGAACAAAAGCCAGGGCTCTACATGTACTAGGGTCGTGCTCTACTCCTGAGCCACATCCTCAGCCCTTTTTATTTTATTTTGAGGTAGGGTCTTGCTACGCTGCCCGGATTGGCCTTGTACTTGAGCTTCTCTTCTCTCAGCTTCCTGAGTAGCTGGGATTACAGGCGTATGTCATCGTGGCCAGCGGTACCATAGTGCTTTCCTCAGAAATAAATTGTTTAAAATCAGTTGATTGTTTTTAAGTGCATAGAGCTTTCAGACAGTGACAGCGCCAACGATGGCTTCCATCTGCCAACAACTTATTGTGAGCCAAATTCTGTGTACCAGCATCTCCTAAATGTGACCTCCGACCCAACGGTGGGTTCTGGGATTAGTTTAGGTCAAGAGTGGCACTTTTTAAAAGGAAATATAACTGACAATATCAGAATGTATTGGACATAGACTGGCTGTGTATTTTTTTGTGAATTATTTTAAATACATACCTAGGATGATCGATAAATATAGTGAATTTTTTAATTTTTAAAAATTATTACAATAGAAGAGCAGAGATCCTCCTTCATTAGTGTCTTCATGGAGTGTGGTTAAGCTACAGTGAATGCTGCTGCTGAGTGCCGTCCAACGGAAAGGCCGGCTTGTAAAATCATTACCATGCATCCTCTCCCACCTTCTTCACCAGATCTGGGGCCAGGCTGCCTCTTCTTCAAAGTCAAATTGACTAAGAAAGTGAAATGGTTTGGATCCATTTAGGACACCAAGGAAGACAGGCCCGCACAACGGAATTCATTCAGCTGTAAGATGACTCCCAGAACGGCTTCAGAAAGTGGCAAGAATGGTGGGTGGCAGGACAAGTGTGTTTGAAGCAATGGGAGTGTTTTGAAAGAGATTAATTGCAATGTGTTTTTGACTCTAATAAATTTCTTGCAAACGTTTTTAATTCGCTGTATTTTTAATCACATTTCCTATATTTTATGCATATCTTGTAATTATCTAGAAACACTGGGACCTAGATTGCCTTGAAATTCAGAAGTTTCATCTTTTAAAATATTAAAAATATTTTTCACGGGCCAGGGATTTAGCTCAGTGGTGCCACTGCCTGCCTCGCAAGTGTAAGGTCCTGAGTTCGATCTCTGGTACCAAGAAAACAACAAAAAATTTTTTTCATTTTCTATTTTAAATGGACACACAAATAATTTCATATATTTATGGGGTATGGTGTGGTATTTCAGGGAAACTGGCGCCTTATCACCTTAAGCGGTGATCATTTCCTTTGGGCTGAGAAAACTCAAAATCCTCTCTAATAGTTATTTTAAATATACAATTAAATATAGTTTTTAATCTTTCATAGAGGGAATACAGAACAACCATAGAGTATTACTAGCCAATGCTGGTAGTCAAATCCATTTCTGATTTGACAGTGAAAGAAATGGGTCTTCATAGTAAATGAGACAGTCAAGGCAGTAAATAGTCTCAGGCCAGTAAAGAGGCCAGGGTTACTGCCCCACTGATTACCAAGAAAGTGTGAGGTTAACATGGAGCTGAAGTCTATGGAATTGCAGATAAAGGATCAGGACCAGCATAATTTACGTGTGTACTAGATCATGATATAAAATGTATTTGCTACTCTGTAAAAACCAAGAGAGCCATCACTCTTTTTTCAAAGAAGAGAGACTCATACAGGAAAAATGTCGGCTCAAAGCCAGCAAGCAGAAAGCTCAGAAATGGAATCCCAGGCTGACTTGCCAACATTTTTTGGACGTTACAGTTAAGTCCCATGTTTTAAAAGTCCCTAGCTTGGTGTGATGGCACCTGCCTGTTGCCCAGCACTAATGGAAAGAGGCAGGAGGATTGCTTGAGCCTAGGAGTTTGAGATCAGCCTCGGGAACATCAGCTTGACTCCAACTCAAAAACTCTCCCATCAAACCCCAAACTTAAAGTGACTCCTGCGTGGTGTGCTACAATTGCCTAATTTTCTAATTTAAAATAATGGTTTACACTCCATTTTATTGACAGCATCTATCATGGAAGAAGACACTGCCGGATACTGACAGAAGATTTAAAACAGGCAGTGGAGAGGATCCTCTGAGCAGTGGACCCTCCCCACTGATCCCTTTGATCTCTTTGAGTCTCAGAGGCCTGGAGCCCCTGGGGCACCTCTGACTCCAGGCTGCTGCATTTACTAAACAAAGGAAAATTTATCACTAGACATACAGCCCCCACCCTGTTTCTAAATCCCAGGTCTGCTGGGATAACCTGGCTTCTAATCTTCCTAGCTCCTTATTCTTCACCCTGACTACGGATGACATAGTTTTCTCTCCAAGGCTGGTGAAGAATTGAGCCCTGGACTTGGTACTAAGGCACCTGAGCATGGGTGAAGGAAACAGGACTGAAGACTGATGGTGCTGATTTGCAGGGAGGGTCATTTTCCTTACAGTTTCTGATATTTCTTTTCCTTGAATCGGTCACACCTGCTAGGCAGGTGTCCACCACTGGCAGGGCGGACCAAGTCCCCATGCACAGCTTTAGAAGTGTGCGAAGAAGATGTGGTTTTTCTAAAAATGGAGTACTACTCAGTCATAAAGAATGAGAAACTAGAGACATTTATAGCTAAATGGATGCACATTGAGGCGATACTCTTAAGTGCAATAAATAGGACACACTTGAGTAAATACCGAATAGTTTTCTCTGGTATGAGAAACTAAAAGTGTAAATAAGGTTCAAATGGTATAATTGATAGTGAGAAATAGGAAGAAAATGGTTAAAGGGAAAGTGGGAAGGGGAGGGGAAAGGAAATAAGGGAAAAGAAAAAATATAAAAAAAGGAAAAAATGGAAACAAAGTCTTTGTAGATAGGGAAGGGCAAAGGGGGTGAAGGGAGGGCAGGGGCATGGGGAAAAATGAGAACCAAGGCCTGTCATGTAAAGGTACAAGATCCCAGTGATAAATGTAACTGTATTGTTTGCTTTAAATGTACCAATAAACTTAACAGAAAAAAAAAGAGATGTGGGAAAGAGGGCTGGGTATTGAGCCCAGTGGTTCACAAAGTGCATAAGCACAAGTTGCTGAGTTGATCCCTGGTTTAAAAAAAAAAAAGTGTGAGAAGAAGGAAGATCTTACAGGGTACAGGGAAGAGGGAGACCCACACTCACAGGTGACCTGCTAGGTGACAGGCACTGGCCTAGCCAGTGTGCTCGTTGCAACCGATCCTCACAAAACCTTGGGAGACACTGTTCTCAAGTGCCAGGTGAAGTAAGGGCTCCAGGTCACACATATGGTAAACGTCACACT
>NW_022974662.1:0-6111 GCF_012274545.1 Fukomys damarensis
AAAAAGTCTTGTTGGAGAATTAGGAGTAATATACATGGAGTAATTAGTTAATGATATAGGCACAATTAGTATGACCATTAACTAATTGGTTCCATAGTCTCATACCAATAAACCTAATCTTCTTTTTTATTGCACCTGTTATATAATACTACATAAATAAGGATTATATGAAACTGCTTCCCACAAGTTCAGAGAGGTAAAAAAGGAATAGTTGAAACGTAGGACTCTGGGCAAGAGATGGGGTTTGATGCTGGTTTTATGCATGATGGCACACAATGGCAGTGAACAGGTGGTAGGCATTCCAGATGAAACAAATTGCATGACAGGGCATAAAGACATGTGAGAGAAAGTGAGAGGCCTACCCTCAATAGAACAGAGGGTCTTCAAAGACGAGTAGCGGTGATCTGAATAGGACAGTCTGAGCGAGACTAGGTTAAAAAGAGTACAATCTTCTGAGCCAAGGAGTCTGGTCGGGGCAAGATCTAGGGACCCATCTACCAGTCTGTTATACCAACTTCCCATGTGAACCCTGGATTCCTGCTCAGGTTCACAGCAGCAACTTTCTGTGGATGCAACAAAGACTACCTCCTACTCCTGTCTCATTCCCTTTACTCTTCTACACAGCTTTTAGCCAAACACTTTTAGCGAAGAACTAACCAAACACAAGAAAGGGGGAGCAAAAGCCAAACTTCTCCTGCCTCAAGGCAAGACAGCTTCTACAGGGTAATTTTATTTCCAAGTTTCCTGCTGGATCCAATGCAGCTAGCTATCCCCTGAAATCACATCTGCCCATCTCTGATTCCCCTGCTTCCTCACACACCTTCGCTCTCTTACAGGTAACATTTGAAAGGAGACCTTTATGTCTCACTCACAGAACCCCCATCTTAGATTCTGCTTTTAGGGAAAGGACTAAGACAAGTCTATCATGAAGATTACATATTCACAAAGAAAACTACATGTTTACGAAGAAAAAGTTGCAGAGAGAAATTATATGTAATTCAATTTGGAATCAGAACAATGGTTAGTGAGGGACAAAGAAGTGAGTGAAGGCCAATTAAGGATGCTGCTCAAAAGTAGAAAGTGGCCCTGGAATAGGAACAACTGAAACATAACTCCTCAATGTCTTTTTCTTACAAAGCAAAAGTATTCCTTCAACAACACTGTCAATGTTATACCACTGAGTTCTCTTATATATATATATTTACACACACTATCAAAAACAGAGATATTTTCAAACGAGAAATTTTCAGAAACATGAAAAGAATTACAATAACAACAGGACTCTAAAGTTCTATCTCAGGTCCCTGAACATCTACATTCAAAAACAAGAAGATTCAGTATAATCTCCAAATGTTTATAAAATATTGATCTTATACGCTGGTCTGTTAGATTTTGTACTTCAGAAATTTGAAAGAATCTTTATTAGAGTCAGTAGCAGCCTATTTAAATTGGAAACGTGTCCAAACAGAGTAACATCTGGTTTTCATCTATTCTTATGAAGCCCAGACTGTTTGCAATAGAAAATAAGATATGGGTCCTTAGTTAAAAGAAACACAATGTGAAAACAAGCAGCCTAGTTAGTATAAAAAAAAAGATAACAGCCCAAGAAAAGCGTTTATACCATTGTATAAACTCTCAATTTTTTAATGTGAGAAACGGTGCATCATCATTTAAATTTGTCAAAAATGTGTCAACAGAGTAACATCTGGTTTTCATCTATTCTTATGAAGCCCAGAGTGTTTGCAATAGAAAATAAGATATGGGTCCTTAGTTAAAAGAAACACAATGTGAAAATAAGCAGCCTAGTTAGTATAAAAACACAAAGATAACAGCCCAGGAAAAGCGTTTATACCATTGTATAAACTCTCAATTTTTGAATGTAAGAAACGGTGCATCATCATTTAAATTTGTCTGTTTGCTAGATATCTTAGACAAGTTAAGCTTCTTATGCTCTTGGCTCCCTTTCAAAATTCAGACTTGGCAAAAATGCCTGCAAATAAAAGTGAGTAGCTTCAGTGAATGAGTAACAACTTTTAATGTTACATGTCTCAATATACAGAACACAAGGATATTACTGAAACAGAATGATTTTATCAATATTTTTTCTCTCTGACTACTTTTCTATGTATTAAAATATATAGCTAATAGCTGTGAAAATGTAAATATATATATAACACTTGATTCAGCAGACCTACTGAAGAAAGCTCTCCCACTAAATAGGCTCCAAAGAGCATTAGAAAGTTATGATACATGAAAGTGGATCTAAGCATCTGAGTCTCTCAATGGAAAACATTTTTTCTCTTCAATTGTAAATTGATACTCATCCCAACAAGCAAGCAGAATTTACCCTTCAATAGCCCTTGCAATAGCAATCCCAAGAAGAGCAGTAGTGAAGAGCAGAGAAGCTTTTCCAACATGCTTCCCACAGAACACTGTGGAAAGAACACTCAGGAGAGGCTACAAGAAACATTGTCCAATAGGTTTTGAAGGTGCCTCTTATTTATTTCCCTTTGAAAAAGTCACAATATGTTTGGGAACTTAGAGAAGACTGTAAGATGCTTTGGGGGTAGGTGGTGTTTTCTCAATTTGATACATGACAGAACACTTTCTATAACCATCAAAAAGACTGTTTAAAACCCTCCATAACCACGTGGTACATGATCATGCCTCCCTTGTAAACCTAAAGGTCAAGAGCCATCACTCAATCACCCTATCTCCACTCCCTTACCTTCCTACATTAAACTAAGTCTAAGATGCTGTAGTGTTTCCAACTTCATAATTCATTATAATCAAGTAATTTAACCAAATATGTTCTTGATTCCTACTTTCAGAAATTCTGATTCAGTTATTTTTAACACATACTGTAGGTAATTTCAATTCGGGTCAAATGCTGGGGTGCTCAAAAAACCCCAGAACAACAATATTATGATCAATAAGATGACTATTTTATGATTGAAGCCAGAGGAACTTGAAAAGAGACAATAAATTATGTTGAAAACTCAGCCTTGAAAGGACTGGTAAAAATGAAAAAGGTAAACTGAGAAAAGTTAAACTTCATTCTAAAACAGTATTCTCTGATACATTACTCAAAATATTAAGGACAAGAATTTTGCCCTACCATAAGAATTTTTAGCTTGTGCTTCACTAAGAAATGTCAAGAATTCTTGAATTCTCTGAAACTAATTTTTGAGTATGTGAATTTATGCCTTTATATGGAGAAATGATCCATCACTTTCAGCAATATTCATACTGCTCAGTTATCCAACTGAAAAGCCATTTTTTTATTTATCTACTGGAAAAAGTAGCAGTTAACACCATGAATCAGACACACAAAAATATTCTTCCATGTAGTTTTCTCTCTCAGAGCCAAACAAAAGCAATTTACCTTTGGAGAGTCATTTCTAAGGAGCTTGTACAACCCTTAATCTTGTTCTGGGCTTCCAGAGGAGTCATTCCATTTGCACTTATTCCATCAATGCTGAGGACCACATCTCCTATTCTTACATTTGCCTGGGATGCCTTGCCACCATCTTTTAGCTGGAATAAATACATTTCATCAATTGAGTCATTTTTTAAAAACAAACACAAATTAATTCAGATAAAAATGTTCATATACTATTACTTGCTTAATATGTAAACTTAAAATTCAAAGTATTTTCGTGTTGATTTTTCTCAAATTCTTACTGTACAAAACAATTTATGATAAATGCTTTCTGATAACTTCTCCATTTCTTTATTATGCAACAACAGTATGTGATCATCATGAACTGAGGGAAGGAACCAGTCATGAAAACTTTACATTTTAGCAGAAGAAAAAGAATGTAATCTCAATGTCCCCCATTGGGAGGCCTTTTTAAAACTCTATTAAGCAGTTGTATTTTTTAAGTCTTTCCCATTGAGTCCAGTTTATATCCAAAGTTTATGAACTGAATCCTTTCAGATCAAATATCCTTAATATTGGCTGTACTTCCTCCTTTAAGCATTAAAAGGAGGGGAAGGAAACTTCTTATATATGAGAATGCCAGAGTTTTTTGTATATCACAGTCCTTAATCTCTAGTCTTTCTTCCCTTGTTCAATAAAAAATTCTTTGTGTTTGTATTATTTACTGTCATCTTCAAATTTCATGCATATATATTTCATTACTCCAAAAGAAGCAAATGTAAAATCATAAAAGGAAAACAATGTAATTTTCACAGATACTTACACACATGAAAAATAATACAAATCAAAACAAACAATTCTAATTCAAACGATAAGCTCAGTGTTTAATAAATACACACAGATTATACTGAATATTGGGATACTAGAAGAAGGGAGAGCCCACTCTCCCCACAGAAAAAAAGAAAATAACCAGGAATCCTCTAGTATTTGAAATTAAAGATATAGAGAGTTTCTGTCTAGGATGATGAAAAAATTCTAAAAATGGACAGTATAGAGTTGATGGCAGCACAACATTTTGAGGATATTAAATTAATGCAACTGAACTGTATGCTTAAAATTATGAGAACAATTAACTTTGTTATATATACATATATATTTACCTCAGCTTTTTAAAAACCTAGCCATTTTAAAGAACATTTAGTCAAATTACTTTCAGATAAAAACAAAAACACTACATACCAAACAAAAAAAACCCTCATTTTGGGCTGGGGATTTAGCTCAGTGGCACCCGTCTGCCTCATAAGCACAAGGTCATGAGTTTGATCCCTGGTACCAAAAACAGAAACCCTCAGTTCACTGAACAAGAGTTTAGTGCTGGATTTCACAATTTGAAGGCAATGGATATCATATCATTCTAGATTTTATTACTATCAATTGTCAAATGCTTTCTTTAAAAATAATAATCAAGGCAGACAAATCTCAGATACAAAAGCTTTTCGATCTAAAAATCAAGAAAATAGTATTGACTGCTAGAACCATGGGGAAAGAAACCTTATCTGTTTCCTCCCCATATGACAGACCTTCACAAAATATACCCATTTTACTAGATGACATATATGATTTTACTAGATTAAATAATGTCTGAACTTTTGGAATCAGTACCTTATTATTAAATAAACATTAAATGAACTATTGTTAATGGAAAACACTAACTGTTCTTCTCTCTTATACAGAATTAAACTGAAGTACATTTATAATGGAAACTTTCTACAGCCAGCTGTCACTTTCTATGCAATTGTGGGAAAATCACTTATGTCATAGGTCTATTGTAAGTGCAAAGGACAACAGCTGAATAAGATGTTAGCTATTACTTTTCCCTTGGCATCTGATTACTACTCTGAGAAATGCAGGGGCTATGCTAGGTGATCTCAAAGCCTTCTAAGATACTGCCAGTTTTAGAAATCTATTATGTGAACTACAGGTACAAAGTTTTAGGTCTAATCTAAAATGAGAGTCAAATCTGGAACATCTTGCTGATGGGACAAACATTTATTCCCTGCTAAAATAAGCAAATAATTTAAATTTTGGAGTCCTGATAATGAGAGAAAATAGAAACATAATAATAGTTTCTCTTAGATTTTATTTGGGCCAAGGGCAAGTATAGAAAAAAGTAACCAGAAATAGAACATCAACTAAATTATTTATCCTCATATGAAGCAGCCTTAAAAACACAAACACTGTCTCATTAGGATCCTGTGTACTATTATAGTTTTTCACACCAAAGAAACTACTCGGTATTTCAGTTAAAGAAATCTCTGTATGAACATTAAAAATAGGGAATCCTAAAATAAACCTAAAAAGGAAAGTAAAAGAGAAAAGGCAATGATGTAACATCAAAATAATCCTTAATTCTGGACATGAAAATGGCCCCTGAACATATTTAAATTGCTTCTCACTCTTATAGTCTTATTTTATTCTTTTTTCATTATTTAGAGAATACTTTATTAGTTTCTGTAATCAAACCCAGGTAGATATGACTTTACATATTTAGTACGATGTGTTACCCCTGTACACATGTGGAAAAAAAATAAAAAATAAAAAAAAAATAAATTAACATTTCTAGACCAATGTGGTTGTCCATTTCTGTACAATGTACAACCCAACACAGTAAATTGGGATGACTTTTTCCAAAGTTGGCAGCACCAATAGTAAGTAAAGGGCTAAGGGCT
>NW_022974662.1:6775-14317 GCF_012274545.1 Fukomys damarensis
GGCCTAGGAAACCCTATTTTCTCAACTTGTAAGCTAGTGATAAACAGCCACCTCTATGTAAAAGTCTTTTATGAAGGCGGATGTGGCTCTGCAACAAGAGCAGTGAGCAGTGAGTGGCCTGTAGGTAAAGACAGCTTTCCAGCTCCCCTGGCTGCTGCAAGCCTGGGCTGGGTCTGAGGTCCTTGCTTCTGCTTCAGGCACTGCAAGCTTTGCCCTCACCAAGAGTGTTTGGATTTGCATTCCAGCCCTCAGAAAGGGAGTCCTGAGGGCACCCACCCCTGGGCAGCAAAGACTGGGGGAGGCTCCCTCCTGTTTCCATTACTCTGAAGTTCACCTGACTCTGGAGAGCCCACCTGCCTCAGCCTGCCCTGCTCTGGCCACCTGCATGCCTCACCTGTCTGCACTCTCTGCCCATGGAAACAGTATGTCTTCCTGTCTATCCCATGTTCAATGCAGACCTAGCCTCACCAGTGAAGAGCATTTCTTGGGCTCAGTTCCTGATAGAGAAGGAGTGTCTTTATTCTAGCTAGCATCATGGTCTTTGGTGCTGCCACACCCAGAGTCTGCTGGGAGGGAAAAAATGGGCCTGATGTAAACTGAGCTAAATGACCCTCAGAGGTGAAGCTGGAACAGTCTGGAGTCTTCCTGTATAGGGGACCAGAAGGAGCTGAAAATGTCACATGAGAAAAAGAAGTCACCCAAGGGATATAAGCTTTTTCTCCCTCTTGTGGGGTGGGTTTTCACATATTTAAATTTTCACAAAAACTCATTTCTCTTTAAAGTTTTCAGTAATATGAATCATATTAAGCTTTCAATATTGACATCTTTTATACATCTCTGTGTTCCTTACTGTCTACTCAGGCTTCCTACTTGTATGAATTAAATTTAAGGGCACGAAGATCCTGAACTGATGCTGTATGTGTGTATTGAGAAGTGCTGGAGAGAAAGAAATTTAAGCTTTTTGAGAAGGTAGAACCCACCTCACTGACTATACCCTATAAGCTTCATTTTTCCCCACAGCCACTCCCCACGCCATTTACTCACCAGAAAGACAAGTGTTTCTTTTCTCTTAATTGGCTGGTATGCAGCGTTATTATGAAATGTGAGCAGCCAAGGAAAGAGTTATTTGTATAGCTCATCTTTCATTACTTTTGAATAGCGTTCATTTGTTTGAAGCACTAATAACTTTCTGTCATCAGTCTATCTTGTATATGTTATAGGCAGAAGTGTGTATTCCATAATTGTACAATGTGTACAAAGGAAGCAGTCATAAGCGAAACCTGGGGTCAAGCACAGTGTAGCCAGTCCCCAAGTGGCAGAGTCAGGCACTCCTCTCCCCAGGGAAAGCCGAAGGAGAACAGAGTGGAGAGGAGGGGATGCCACAGGAAGCACCAACCCCAGTGCAGACAGCAGCTATGATCACACAGTGTGAGGTGCTAGGGACAGGCAGGGATGATGCAGCATAGGCACTGGGTGCACAGGGTTGGATGGGAGCTCCCTGAGCACAGGTCACTGCACTCTCACGAAATGCACATCTCCTGTGGGAAAGACAGCCCCTCCCATTCTCTACGCCAGAGGTGCAGGTCAGAGCTGCACCTGCAGAGTAAGAGACCCAAAGTATAAATAAAGAGCAAAGGAAAACAGGAAGCAGCAAGATGGATCTCTTTCAAGGGGGATAGGGATGGCGCGATGCAAGGAGGGGAGGGAGAGGTGGAATGAGGTGAGTCCTGTACGTTCACCAACTCCACACAAGGAATGCCATCCTTATGAATTCTCAAAGAGTAAAACTGGAAAAAGCCAAATTTAGGAAACCAAGATATTATCTGTGGCTTTCCACCTGGGTCCTATAAATCTGTACTGTCACCTTCCTCCTCCAGCTCCTACTTTAGACACCTTGGTGAGTGTTCTAAGTGGTCTGGAATCCTGCCTTATGAGTGAGCTGATCCTCTCTTCCCAAGGGGCGCAGGCCAGCAATCACGATCCCTCCCCTCAGGCCACAGCTGTTTTAAACACACATTACAGCAGTAAGACTGAGCAGAAAGCAAAGCCCACTTAGGCCCATGGGCAGACTCTTCCATTCTTCGGCCAACTAACCCATACAGACTACATTCAACCCCACGGAGTTATCCACGAGCTACTATTATTCCAAATAGTTCCTCCTTTGCACTCCTCAGGCCACACTGAGGAAGGAGATCAGGGGCATTACCTATCCATCATGGAGATGCAGAACACAGCTCCCAAGCCCTGCGCAGGACCAGTCAGAAAATGCCCTCTGCAATTCTTCTGGAGCGAAATCATGCAGGTTTATGATAGGAGGTCCTAGACCTGAGGTCCGTCTAAAGAAAGAGGGAGAAAGCAGCCTCCACCATTCACCTCTTGACCCACTCTCACCTACTTCTTTTCCTACCTTTCATAAATTAAAACCTCACCTCTTTCTCATGTCTTGTACGAGTCTTCGTTTTGGATCCCAGGACTTGGGAAGAGTTTATAGAATCCCAGAATCTGGTAACAGGACCATCTGTCTAATCCAGATGATTCCGGTGTTTGGGAAACATAGTTAAGACACTTGAATCCTATAAAATAGCTCAAGGAAATACTGTGTTGAGTTACCACAATAATACTGTGGGGAAGGAAGAATAGCTTTTCCCTCCACCCATCTGTAGGAGAAGGGGCTCCTATAACAAAGGACAGCTTAACCAGAAAAAAAGCATACAAAGTTGTACAGTGAGAGTTCTGCATGACAGGAGAGCCAATGCTCAAGGAAAGGAGGAACCAAACAAGTGGTTAAACTGTAAGGTTTTATGTTAGGCTTAAAGAGCAGAAAGTTCTAGAAAAATGTGAGAGACAAAGAGTATGCACTAAGTGCAATGAAACGGAGATACTTAGAAAAAGCTTGGTCATTTGGAATTCTCCCTGCACCCACTATCTTCAGAGACAGGAATGGTTCTTTACCAAGGGGTGGGATCTAACATGAGGGTCTCATGACCTGCTTCAGACAAGGTGGAAGCTCAGAAAATCCTTCCTACCAGTTCTCAAATCCCTTTAGCTTAAAACAGTCAATCTGCCAAGATGGCATCTGTTAGGCAGGCTGTCCTAAAACTCATCCATATGTCATACAGTAGGTTAAACCCACAGAGGGTGACACTGACAGGAACTCTCAAAACAGGAATAAAAAATGTCTAACTGGTATGCATGCCAATTCTGGCAAGACCACTTTACCATCTTTCAAAGAGCTCCAAGGTGAGACACCGGCCATGTAGGTGCTAATGAGACTCCCATGTGCTGAGAGCTCAGGGACAAGCTGCTTTTAACAACATGGCCCTTCTACAGTAGGTTTGGCGGTACATTGCTTGTGCCTTGGTAAAGCCAGTGTCCAGGAGAATGTAAGAGGTGAATTCCTGGGCCGTACAGAGTGTATTTCTAATATTCCTGCCCACTGAAAATTTTCACTCCTCTCTTCAGTAACATGCCCAAGAAATACTAACATTTCCATCTGCCTTGCTAGAAAACTTAATCCCAACTCAGAGAAGAGTACCCCATAATGAGTTTTCACCCAGAAAAATACCTTCTATTCCATGTCACCTCATCATTTAACATCCTCAAGATTCACTCCCAGATATGTTCCCACAATTCCTAGAAGGACACTGCATCCTGTGGGAATTTGGACATGAGGTCTACTCCTTAGAGTTGGCTCCTACACACCATTAGCACATGCGAGGGCCCTGTGCAGGCAGTCATTCTGGAAGTAATGAGGAATGAAGAGGATGGGTGGAAAAAGAACAAACATCAGGCAAGGTTACTGAATAGAATTTTTAGAAGGAAGGACTCTTTCCTCCTAGTTAAGATGATTTTCAAAATTTTGAAAGCTCGATATTGTCAAGCACATCCACAGAAACATTCAGGTTTCCAAGTCCTGCACTTTCTCTACCTTATCCCTGCCTTTGACAAAAACAATTTGTCAAAACTGTACATGTCATCTAATTTAATAGACTTGCCAGTCTTACACTTGGGCTTGATTTTCTGTGGATGCAGAAATGAAGTCTCTGAAAGCAGTGAGAGAGGCCCTCTGGCTGCCTCAGCCTTAAACCATCACCTGCCCTCGGCTGTGCCACTCCTTCCTTCCTCCCTTTCTCCTGCACTCTCTTCCACTTGAGACAAGGTCTGGCTAGGTCCCTTAGCACAGGTCAATCCTCCCTGTGCACCTCCTGTCTCAACTTCTCCTGTTGCTTGGACTTCAGGCATGAGTCCCTATGTCCAGTATATTAGAAATATACTTTTTTTCTTTTTTCATTTTTAAAGGCTCTAAGGCTACCAAACACTGAAGTCCTTAAAGTTACCCATGCTCCTGTACCAGTCAGGTCAGCAGCCAGACACCTCGCCAGTCATCTGGGGGGAAAGCTACAGGTACAAGATGTCACCAAATGGCAGGGGCCACTGTCAGCTCCATCACAACCTATAATCCTTAAGCCTGCAAAGAGGAAAGCAGTTTGACTATAAAGCCCACCATCGGCGCCTATTTTTTAGGGTACCAGTATCTATTTTGCCTGCGTTCCATAGAAATCAGTTTAAAGGAAAGTTTACATGCAAATTATTTTTATTCCCACTAAACAAGAGTAAGGATAAACAGGAAATGAAGTGGGACATGAGAGAAAACAATGGTATCACAGTGCATTGATATGCTGGCTGGAACCCTTCAAGAAGCTGTGGCTGGCTTCAAGCCATCAGACTATCTCCACAGAGGCTAAAAGGAAACAATTCTCTCACCACACCTTCCTGCCTTCAATACCCTTGGTCAGCGTCTGCCCCACAGCATGAGCTCTTATAAGGCTGTGCTACTTCACCCCTCCGAGCTGCAGCTGGGAAACCTTGAGGCTCTGGACCAGCAATGAGCCAGACCTTGCCTTGGGTTTCCTGTGGCTTCCACCTGAGACATACAGAGCCTGCACTGCAGCACCTAAGAGGAGGCAAGGACGACCCATGACATCAAAGATTAGGTTACAGTGAAACCAGCCAGGGCTTTATGACCATGATGAGCTGCCCCGGAACCACTTTCCAAAAGAATTAGGATAAGTAACTGAGAGGACAAAGCCAAATAAATCAGAGCAGACAGGTAAACTGGGCCCAGTATAAATTCTGTACACGTGCATACACATATATTAAAATTAGGCAGAAAGGGATTTAGCTCAGCAGTTCCACCGCCTGCCTCACAAGTGCAAGGTCCCAAGTTTGATCCCCAGTACCAAAAAACAAACAAACAAACAAAAAATTAGACAAATGAGAGAATTTCCGAACAAAATATAACTTTGACGGAAATAGGAGGGCTGAAAACGCTTGTAACCAATAAAGAAATCTCATCAGTAGTTTAAAATTAATCCCACAGTTTCAGATAAATTTTACAAGTTCTACCAAACTTTCAAAGAGTGTAACATTCTAATCTTGCATAAGCTCATTCAAAAAATAGAAAATTATGATAACATTCCTGACCACATTCCCTGAGTCTGCATACACTGATTCCTCAGCCTCTCAAGGAAATGAGGAAATAAGAGAGTTAAAAGCCAAATGCTCAGTCACCCACTTCCAGAAGGGCTGGAGTCCCACTCTTCAGCCAAAACAACAATAGTGGCTAAAAGTTTCAATTTAACACTAAAAGAAATGTAGGTCTCTGGAAATTGTTATAACAGCACCAACCAAGAACTATTCATTCACAGGGAATGGGAGTACAAGTCTGTAATCGGAGCACTTGGGGGCTGAGGCAGGAAGATTAAGAGTTCTAAGCCAGCCTGAAATACACAGTTAACCCAGGTGTTCAAAAAGCATTCATTCAAGAAATGCAATAGTCCTGCTAAAGAAAGTGGGTGTTTCCCTACCCTCGGCTTAACCTGTATTAGGCAGCTTTCCTGTCACTGGGACAAAGTACCAGACACCCATGACTAAACAAAGACAGGCCTATTTTTAGCTCACGGTTTCAGAGGAGTCAGTCCATGGCTGCCTGGCTCCAAAGGAGAAATGCAGGGCCACAGTGCCCAAAACTGCTCACTTCAAGATGGTCCGGAAGGAAACTGGGGGAAAAATACCAAAGCAGGGGGCCACAGACCAGTTATAGTACGCACAGTTACACCTCCATGACCCAGCCACACAAGCCCAGAAGTGTGCCCCACCAATCCACCGGGCGGTTCTGAAGCCAATTAAACTGGCAATCCAGCTTAAGGGTAACGACCCAAGAGTAACCTTATTTCCTGTGGATGTGAACAAGAAAATGTGGCTTTCTTCTCCTCAGCTCCCAATCAAAGCATAAACTCAGAGAGGACACCGGCATTTCTCATATCCCTAGTTCTGGGTGGCAACAGGTGAATTTCCAGGGAACATGGTAAAGAGATCAATGCTCCCACTCTCAGGCTAAAGGCTCTCCATTAGGCATAGCAGTAAGACAACTCCAGGGCCAACAAGGCTTTCCTCCCAGCTCCTGCACTAATGCAAAGTGTCCACAACAGGACAAGAAAAACTAGAGCATCGCCCCATCCCAGTGTCCTGCTCTCAAAACAACATCACTTCATGAGAAGCCCACTGACTACTGCACCCTCTAGATCAGTGGCCCAGAGGTTTAACCCAGGGAAAAGATACTGTTCCTAAGACTAGAAAAACTGCAAAAGTCTTCATCAAAGAGATTAACATTAACTCATTCACAACCAGCCATAATTCATATGTCTCATTCCTGGGTGGCTTGAACCACCAGTTATACATGCACGATTGTCCCATCTGGAGGCTTTTTATAAATTTTACTAGTAAGAAGACCAACCAGAGTGATTATTATATCCAATTTGTACACCGGTGTTCTGAGGTCCCCAATGGGATAGTCATACATGTACCACGGCTGGTTCAAGGCGACAGGAACTTGTTAACTAAAAGAGCAAAGCATAGACAGTTCAACCTTAAGGGTATTCTACAAACAATACTTTGGTGAGAAGGAATTAGAGGAAGCTGGCCGCTCCATCATTATTTGCCTGCTGCAAAGCCAAGTCTTTGAGACCTCTTCTCTGAGCATGCAGCCTTGGGCATGTGCACATTTACTCTGGGAATCCATGGTTTCCGCAGGGCTCCCTTACTGTCACGTGAACTAGTGAACTGAACCACGTTCCAAACAGTTTACAAAAGAGAAGTAGGAAATAACCTTGAACAGCCCTTCTGGGGTGAGAACAAACCTCAAACACTGGCCTCAAACCCAGCCCAGGCAGGGTTAGACACATCTGTAAACCCAACACTCTGGGAGGCTGAAGCAGGAGGACCATAAATTCATTCCCAACCTGGGCAGCTCAGCACTTTAGGAGATCATGTCTCAAAAAAATTTTAAGGGGAGGGGGACATAGCTCTATAGCTTACCCAACACATGTCAGGTTCTGAGTTACACCCCCCAACACCACAAAAAATAAATCAGAATAAAAACTACCACTGAAAGCTATGTGCAATGGCACACCTATGCCAACTCAGGAGCAAGGACCCGAGTTCGATCCCCGGTACCAAAAACAAACCAAAAAAAAAAAAAAA
>NW_022974662.1:14899-15587 GCF_012274545.1 Fukomys damarensis
GTTAATGATCATTTTAATTTGCTTCTTCATGCCTACCAAACTTTTAAAAATATCCTAGTAAATATAACCAGTAGGAAGATGAGGAACTTTGTGGTCTTTAATTATCAGATTACACATTAAAGGTTTCTGAAATGTATATATCGATGTCTCATGCTTGTACCAATCCACAGTTTAATGAAAATTAAGTAACAATAATATGGGATCTTCTCATTGTTTAAAAATATAATTTGCTCAAGAAAATTCTTAAGGCCTATTTAAATATCAAACTATTAATTTTAGATAATGGTATAAAGCAATTCATTTTCTTAAGGTTTGTCGACACAATTTTCTGATTTTCCTGCCAAGAAGATTTGTTACATGTGTCACTGGGAAAAGTGAAATTTACATATTAAGAGCCTGGCTAATACATGCAGTTAATGAGAGCCACTTAGGTATGGTCTTGCCTTGAGCTGCCTATGACTTCAAGCAGCAACAGTCCCTCCTATCGCTCTCCTCCACCTTACCCTTTGCTTTGAGCCCTAAGTACAAATCCGATTGGAAAACACCACGTGTGGTTGTTCTTTCCTATCTCCTTCCCCAATCCACATCCAAAATAAGAGCAAACATCTGCTCTTCTGAATCCATAATGCCTAAGGTGGTGCCTGCCCCTCAACAGTGACTCTAAAAATATGCAGGGGAGGGGACCCTG
>NW_022974662.1:16505-33377 GCF_012274545.1 Fukomys damarensis
TGAAAAGGATGAAACCCAACACTGGAAGAGAACTGTTATAAAGACACAATACATATGGGGCTGCACCGTCTGTGAGCCCACTGGAGTCTAACAACGCATCCTGCACTAAAGAGATAGGACTGTGAGAAAATCCCTCACTACTGTACACGGACGACTGTGGCTAAACGTGTACTGAACAACCCAACTGTAGCCTGTTTCCAGAAAAAGAACTGATGATAATTAGTGCCTTTTATAGGTGCTTGTAAAGTTTGTAAGTAAGAAAACTCACTTCAGTCAAGAGATTAATTTAGACAAAGGCACCATCATGACGGACTTCCTTCTAATCATTGTGGATTCATTAGTCTGTGGCGGTCCAGCCGTCAACACGAACATGCCTGAGTCGGGGAGTGAGGATTGAGAAAGGAAAGAACACTCAAGCGTGAGCGGAGACGAAGAGAAGTCTGATTTATTTCACAGAAATAGCTCCTTTTATAGGTTCACATCAACAGGAAGCACCAAGCAACTATTTGTATCTTTTATGCAAAGACCGGATTTTCTGACTCTTTGCAAAGAACATCAGATCTTTGGCTATCTCCTTGAGTTTCTCCCATTGCAGCAACAAGTTTAACAAGCAGAGTCCTAGAATGTTACAGGTTGTATCAATGCCTTGAGTGTAGAGGTGAAGAAGTTTCCTTTTAAATGTCAAAAGCCTAGAGGGCTATGGCCGGGATCCCACATTAGTCATCAGATTAAAGAGTGGCAGAAGTTTCTGAACTGGTTTGAGTCCACATCTCTCAAACTCCTATGAAAATGGCTAAAGCAATTATTTCAAGACAGCCAAAAACTGTCATCAAGATTTATATTGGACTTAATCATTTCTCCTTTAAAAATCTCCAGAAAATCATTTCTCAACTTTTAGTCAGTATCTTCTAAAGCTGCAGCCATATACTTGTTGAAAGACAGGGGAAATAAAATCAGCTGAACTAAACACCTAACAGCACTCAGCAACTCTCTACTGAGTTGCCTACTCTGTGCTGGCTCTTCGCAAGGGGCTGGGTTGGACAGCAGCTACTTCCAGTCCTAACAGTGGACTTCACACACAGTGACGTCCCTCATGAAGCATCCAATTTACAAAGCCCAGGGTTACACAGTGACAGCACTCACGCTGAGCAGAGGTACCCTGCCCACCCTGCTTCCCCCTCTTTCTAGTCCGACCACCTGGACATAGATCCTACCTAAAATGAAGAGGCGGTGGATTGAGTATGCTCTCTCCAGTTAGCTGGATATGGACTTTGATGAGCAGTTAGATAGATGTGGACTTAAGTTCAGAAACTTCTGTCACTCGTTAATCTGATGGTTAATGGATCTACAGCAATTCCAAGGAAGTTCCTACTGAGGGTGCCTTCATCTAAATCTCTTGATTGAAGGCAGTGAGTTTTAGCTAACTTACAAACTTTACAAGCACCTACAAAGATCCATCATCAGCACTTCTTCTGGCAACAAGCTACTGCTGAGTTGTCCAGTGCATGTTTAGCCACAGTCGTCCATAAAATGGGGGATTTTCCTGCAATCACATAAAATGGGGGATTTTTCTGCAATCCTATCGCTTAGTGCAGAAGGACCCAAGCACCCTACTTTAGTGCAGAGATCCTCTCTCCCCTTAACAACTCACACAACACCTCCCAGGACCTGCTGGGAGTTCCCACAGCCAGATGCTCACAGCCCAGGAGAAATCGGAAGGCCAGGAAGGCTCCGTCTGGGATCAGTGAGACAGTGCTGAGGTCTGACATTTAAAAGCAACTACTGAACAGGGAGCTGCTGCACTGCACATCAAAGAACACAGGATGACTCAACTCGATGATACACACAATGACTGATCCAGCTCTCCCAGCTCCCACCTTGACCAAACTCAGCCCCATCATTCCCACAGCTTCCCACACAGTCTCGCTTCACACACTCTTGCTCACACCACAGACACGAGAAGTCACATCTGTTCACATCTGCTTAACATCTGCCCGGGGATGCCATACAACATACGCAGAGCGAAACACAGGCTTCAGGTGCTGGTCCTGGGTCCAGCTCTCCCACACCCCCCTTCCCGCCATTTCCCTTGACTGCTTAGACCGGCTGCTTCTGCCTAGAGCCCTCCCAATCTCCAGTGGCAGGCTTCCCTGCCCTCAGGAACATCCCAGTGAGACTCTCCTTGACCACCTCATATCCAGTGAGCCAGTTAGCCAGTCATATACACTCTTAATGACTGTCTCTGATTTTCCTAACAGTAATGCTCACTACGGAAAATGCCTTGTTCCTATGCTCCCTGCGGTCCCTTGTGTTCCACTCTCAGGTCAGTTCCCAGACCGCAAGGGCCTCATGTCTCATGGACGTGGTCTTCCCACAGCATACAATGCCGCCAGGCAAAGATATTCAAGCATTTTAGTAACCATCAGTGGAGAGCCTAAAAATCATCACAATCCTGCTTCATGTAAAGTGTGCACCATCCTTTATCTTATTACTACAGATGAACTTTAAAAAAATGCTGTGAAATATGTCAAAATGCCCCCTTGCCTGCTCCTGAGACAGTACTTTGTGTGTGTGTGTGTGTGTGACACACACACACATGTATTAGGTATATATACATATATGTAAAATATCTTAGACTCCACTCCCACACCTTTTATTTTCCCTCAATATTAACTCAATGAAGTATCTTTTAAATCTACATTTCTAGTCCTGGACCTTTTCTTCTGAATTCTGGCTTGTCTACTTACATCCCAACATTTCTACTTCAATTTCCATCACCATGCCAAATTCAGCATGAGGAAACCTCAAATTACTATCTCTCAAGCAAAATCCATTTCTCCTTTCACTCTTAATATTCTCCCTAACCATCCGTATACTTAAAAGCTAAAAACTATGTTGACTATGAAGTTAAAGTACTAAAAAGGAGACTAGAGATACATCAAGTAGTTGTCTTGCTGGGTGTTTTTTTTTTTTTTCCAATTAAAAGTTTATAGGGAAGATGGTAAAATAGATATCTGGGGGGAAAAATGCCATTAATCTGGTCCCAGCTTTTTTTTGCCTCTTTCTTTTGTCTGCCTTTAACACATACTGGAAGTTTTAGAGGTCAAAATGTAAGTCTCATGATCATCAATCTTTGCTGGTAGAAATAATTCTGCCTAAAATACAGCACCCAGAACAATACACGAAAATAACTCAGCGTTCTGAAGGAGCTAAGTATTCCCTACATGTGCAGGTATCACAGTGATTATCAGTTATTACAAATTAATAACTTTCACTCATGGCTTCAACTGGTAGGTGCAAAGGGAAATCTGTAGAGTTTCCATTTTAATTGTTAGCTTCTAATTATAATTATAGACAGCTTTTCCCAACTGACTGAGAGAGTCCAATGCCAAGCTCTGCATGCAGTGAGAAAAGCACAAGGACTGGATTCCACTGTGGCTTCCCTATATCTGAGCACGGATTCAAAATCTTGTCCTCTTCACCTTATTTCTATGTGTGATGCTATGCTTGCTACCTACCACTGTTTCATTCCTAAATCTGGGCTCTGCTATTATTCCATCCTAACATAGTTCCCTTCACCTACTGCAATTACCAAGAATCAGTGTCACAAGTCACAAATTGAAAAAGAATCAACTGTCCTTGAGGGACTTTCTTTGGTGTATCCTGTATCAGGCAGGGGGCTAGGCTTCTAAAACAAAAAAGAAAATGGGGGGGGCGCGACGACCCTATCTCGCCTGGAGGAGACCACCGCGAGGGAGGGAAAGCTAAGCAGGTAGCGACCCCCTCAGCGAGCTGAGCATGAGAGAAGTGCCCAGAAGCCTGAGGGGAGACAGGAGGGGCCCCTGGAAATCTGGGGAGGCTGTGCTGGGTGGAGTGGGCAGCCTCAGAGCTGGATAATCAAGCAGACTGGAGCACTCAGGAAGGTCAGGAGGGAGGTGCTGTGCACACCCAGAGAGCCACATTTTACACTGCCTTATATGCTCAACCTGCCTTACAGCCTTAATAATACAATCAGCACTTACTGTACTAGAAACACTTTACCAGGCTGTCTCACACAGTTTTCAAAGCTTACCAGGAAAAATTAAGTCAATTTCCTTTTAATAAATATTCCTTAAGGACTGGAACATTTCCGGAGATGACCAGGCACGCCCAAGAGTACTGTCAGCGGGCTGCACAGGGAGTCTGGGACAACCCCCCTGGACTAAGTGCTGGGTGGCACCTGGCAAAGGAGGTGGCGAAGCCCCTGTGGAGTGATGATTCGCTGACATGACATAAATCAAGATTTTTAACTCACGAAAAACTAACATTCAGATCTACAAGCACAAACTGGGCCCATTAAAATTCATCTGCAGGCCCTAGCAAATGAGTAATGAGATAGCATCAATTGATATCATGTGACAAAAAAGAAAAGGTGGTTTCTAAGCGGTAATTCAAACTGGACAAACACACTGTATCAAATTCTGCAGCCCCAGGCCATATTTTGCTTAAAACAAAGGTACGCGTATGCGTGACTAAGGAAAACAGTGAAAATCAGAGCAATTAATTGCCCAGCTATGTTTCCCATAAAAAGCCATCACTACTATGATTTGCTTACAACATGCTTTTTTCTTTGCAACACACAATGGTCTGAGTGTGTAATAACTTACAAATTGCACTAAGATATAATATCCTTCAAAACATCCATCTAATGAGAGCTTTCCAGAGAAATTACTGATCGCTGGAATGTTTCATGTTTTAAAAAAAACAATAGATAACATTTTGAGAAGTAAACTTTACTATTAACCTTTACCAAGGATAAAAACAAGCTATAATTTCAAACTGTGAGATAGAAAGTAAGGTACTATGAAAGAATATTGACCTGAAAAAAAAATCAGTATTCTTTCTCTTTTTTTCTTAAAGGAGAAATCTGAAACAAGTATAACATACTTTCAGCATTGTTAGGGATTCTAGCAATGGGTTTTTATGTGATTTCCTGTGTTCTCATATGTTCTTTTTAAATTAATTTTATTAGTGCTTTAGGGTATACAGTATAATGACACTCATCGTTGGAAATTTGCACCTTTACATAATCCACCATGGTTCTTATTTTTCCCCATTCCCCTGACCTCCCTACAATCACTCCACACCTCCCTATCTACAAAGACTTTGTTTCCATTTTTTCTTTTTCTCATATTAATTCCATTCCCTTCTTTCTTTTCCTCCTCTCCTCCCACTTCACTCTCCCCTTTGCACCTTTTTTTTTCTATTTCACATTATCTATTATGCCTTTTAGTCCTTATTTACTCTTTTAGTTTCTCACACTAGAGAAACTATTTATTTCACTTGGGTTTCTCCTCAATGTATGTCCATTTAGCTATACATGTCATTTCTCATTTTTATGGCTGAGTAGTACTCCGTTTTATAAAAACAAAGCAAAACTCATTTTCTTTATCCAGTCTCCCATTGATGGGCAATTGGGCTACTTCCAAGTTTTACCTATCATGAATTATGCTGCTATGAACATGGGTGTACATATATCACTGTGGTATGTATGATTATGATTTCTTTGATTCTTTGGGGAAGATACCCAGCAGGGAAGAGCTGGGTCAAATAGGACTTCCTATCCTTGTTCTTCGAGGTATCTCCATACTGATTTCCACAGTGGTTGTACCAGTCTGCACTCCCACTGGCAGTGGAACAGGGTTCCTCTTTCCCCACAGCTCCATCAACACTTGTTATTGGTTGATTTCATGACAGCAGCCACTCTTTCTGGGGTGAGGTGGAATCTCAGTGTTGTTTTCATTTGCATCTCTTGAATGGCCAGTGCTGTTAAACATTTTTCATATGTTTATTTGCTATTTCTACTTCTTTGTCTTTGAAAAACAGCATGGTACTGGCAAAGAAATGAACCTGAGGACCAGTGGAACGGATGAGAAGATGCAGAAACAATTCCGGACATACTTGGTCACCTCAACTTTGACAAAGGAGCCAAACACCCTCACTGGAGGGAAGATAGCCTCTTTAATAAATGGTGCTGGGAAAACTGGGTTCCAACTTGCCAAAAATTAGAACTGAGCCAGGCCGTGCAGAGCCCAGCCTCAGAGTGGGCGCTGCGTGCCGCCGCCAGCACTCGCCGCCAGGAGCGGACCGCGCCCACCGAGAGGCCCCTCAGGAAAAGGACAGATTTCCTTTCTACGGATGCTTCGAAACTGTAAATAAGCGAGAATTACACAAGAACCCTGAGTAAGTTCTTTCCCTTTGCACTTGATGAAATGTTACAGCAGTAGGGCTGACTTTGGAAAAGCGCGAACATCTCACTCTGTGGACTCCCTGCTGAGGATTCCAGTGCTGAAAATTTCAAAGCAGAGTAAGGCACCTCACACACGGAGATTTGGGGGAACAGCCTACTGCTTTTAAAAATCACTCAGTTTGCCCACTCTGTTTCCCAAGAAGATATCGCGTGATTTCCCAATAGCTATCCTCCTAATAGCTTTCAGCTGCGCATCAAATTTATTGCTTCCTTCTGTAGGCTTTATATCTTCTTCCTAATATGTTAATAAGCTCTTTCTGGTCACCATCAAGTGTGTGGTTTAAGTAATTTCTTAACACAATTTTACTCTGAAGCAGCTTTCTTCCAATTTTCTTTGTGGCTTTCTCCATAATTATTCAGTTCTTCACCTGTTTGATATTAACTCTTTTTTTTTCTTAAAAGTTTCTCCGTATCTTTTTAAGCCAGTTATTAAATGCAATCTTTTCAGTTATCAATAAGAAAACAAATCCAACTGACTATAAATGTACTTTATGCCATTCTGCTTAGGAACAGAGGGGCCTGACCTGTATTGATAAGGCTGTAAAATGGGGACATGTTTTTTCTCTGTATTCTGAGTATTAAACATAGTAAACCTTTCAAATACTAATATTTAACTTTTATCTTTGCTTTAAAAATGCTCACTTTAAAATATTTTAAAGTAATTGAAATACTGTGTTGTCCTATAATTTTAGCTCTCCTGTCCTTTTATAAGTTTAAATATTAAAGAGAAGATATAATTCCAAGTTTGAGTGTAGCAAAACTCCTCCCTCTCCAATGGAAAAGTACTCTAGGGGAATTAATAGACTTGCCCTGGAACTTTCCTGTGTAACAAGCTTACTTGTACTAAACTTAATCACCACTATAACAAAATTCAGTTCTGCTTGGCACATCCAACAGCAAAGAGGCTAAGCTTAGATAACATGATTTACAAAGCAATATAGTGCTGTATTTCAGTTTAGGTGAAACAGAGAAAGAACTGGGCCCTGCATTGAAAGAATCTACATGATCTCCCAGCTCTGCAGAGAGCTCTTGGCTTTAGGCTACATCTCATATTGACTTGGTCTCTATGGTATTTCCCACATGGGATAAAAGCATTCTGATTGGTGTTCCCCAAAACTATGTAGCATATTAAAATGCTACATATTAAATCATATTTTAAATGCAGTAAGTCAGATAGGTTTTTTTTTTTTTGTATCTGGATTTGAACTCAGGACCTTGCACTTGCAAGGCAGGCAGAGTCAGATAGCTTTTTAAAAAGCCATATTCATCTAATATTTTGTGTTACAAGTAATCATCCTGGTTTCTAATTAAAGCCACTTATGATGATTAGAAATTTCTAATACTGTTTGGAGATCACTCAACTTTAGGTATATAAGTACACTTAATCAGTCTTTCATGTCTTAGATTCTATAACTTGAGAGTTGCAAGAGACTTTGAAGATTATTATAGAACCTTTCTCTTGGATATTACAAAAATAAGACCAAAAAAAGTTTAGTGCCTCACCTAACATACTAAACCATTAAGGACTGATTCACACTGCTCTTAGATACTTATTTTAATACATGTCAGATGTATTTTATTACATGTGTGCTGTATGTATAACTTAAAGGACTGGCTCGATACTTTGGTTCTGTGCAGGTATTATCATTTCAGCATTATTTTTTGAAAAGGTCTTAACAATTTGTGTTTCTTTGGCATTGAAAGCTTTAGAGTCATCTTATATTTTTTATATTATATTGAGTACTTATGTTATTTCAAATATTTAGCTGTGTATGTTTGCTGTAGTCATTGACTCAAAAGTGTTTATGGAATCTGCCTTTAGAATAAACTGTTATCTTACACAATTTACTTAGGTGATTTAGTGTACCCCCAAAATCTTGGATATATTGTTCTTTTAGCAAGTTAGGCAACATTTCGTCTATTTCACTTTACTATGAAGACAGTGGAGAATACACTACTTTATGTTTAATTGGCATTGTCAGTATAAACTAAAAATCCATGTACTGGTGGCATAGTAATGTCTATGATTTAACTTGTGGCTACTAATCTTATTTATTAAATAGATCTTTTAAATACAAACCAATGTATTCTTAACTATTGTCTGCATTTATATAAAATTTTCAAAATTACAAAAAAATCTGTCTTTTAATGTCTTTTATCTATGATTTAAGTATTAAGTGTCATTGTTCTATTTTTCTAAAGGGAATTTCTCTACAGTAATTTTATATGACTATTAAAATTATATTTTCCATTAGCTTTTTTAAAGCAGATATTTGGTACCCAAAAAGTAAAGCATGCAAAATGTCAAGTATGTTTAAGTTTTAAATCAATTAGTTTAAAATGTATCTATGATTATTTATGTGATCATTATATATTAAAAGATTCCTTTTTATTTCACTGTTTTCCTTACATTGGCTCACAGTTCTCTGTTTCTCTTAGAGCTTGTCAAGAGTGTAGGGAGTCCAGATACCTGCTTGGACCTATTAGCTAGTAAGAGTTGAACTTTATGTAATCTCTTTGCAAAACATATGCAAACTAGAAAAAATTGTAACTACCTGATAATCCCTAGTAATGGAAAACAACCAAATAATGGAAATAATAATGGGAATGATATAATAATAATACTGGAAAACAACCGGAAAAGGTTGATACATGTTGAATTTTTGTCTAAGGATGTTAAATATTGCTAATTATTAAAAATTTAAGTTTAAAAAATATCTTTGGTATATAAATTAAACTATAGCGAATAAATCTTATAATAATGGAAATATATGATGGAATTGAGCAGTATATCTTATAATTTTTTTAAAAGAAGAAAACTATGATCACTGGATGATACAGTCATTATTGGCTCAAAGAAAAATAAAACTAAACATGAAAGACCCTATTAGAGATAAATTGAAGTCAGCAAAATTTTTCTCACCATGTGGAGTTTCCTATGATGCAGTTTTCTTTTCTTTTCACCATTAAAACTTGGCTGTAGTTTCTGAAGAAGGTTGGAAGAATGCTGAGGGTTTTTTCAAATACTTTGATAAGCATGTAATAAAATTTTATTTAGGGCTGGTGATTTAGCTCAGTGCTTCTGCGGCCTGTCTTGCAAGTGCAAGGACCTGAGTTCGATCCCCACTACAAAAAAAAAAATTATTTAATCAGTACCTTTAATTATATACAGGTTGCTACCGACTGTAGGGCAGCAAACACGGGATTTCACGAGGAGATACAGGTTCTCTGAAAGGTGGGAGCAGGTTCGGCGATGACAGTCAGACAAAAGCACTCAACACCGAGGTGAAGTTTGCAAATGCTGCTGCAAAATTTATTTTTCAAAGAGCTTCCTTTATACAGATTTCTATTTCCTTATAGCAAGTCAGGGGCAATGAGCTGATCTCTCTAGGCATCTATTTCCGCTTGCTGAGTTGGCGCCTGCCAAATACATCATTATAGAATACATTGTGAAAAGTTAGCAGGAGTTTAAGCTTTCTTTCCATCTTAGCTGATAATATGCCAGTGGCCATTTTTTCCCCAATGAATCATTGTTTCTCAGATGTTTGACAATATGTGGTAATTCTGATGAAGTATCAGTAACGTCTGTAACATTACATGCTATTTTCCTGAGAACTATTTCCTTAAAAGAAATATTCCCCTCAAATGCACCTTCTGTTCAGTTATTATTTGACTGAGAAGGCTGTGTCCAAACAGTGACATTCTTATCCTCCATATCTTTGGGTACATCTAATCCTTCTCCTTCTTGAAAACCACTAGGCATTTTCAAAAAACACAAACACACAGAGATCAATAGAAAATAAATCAAAATTGTAACAGAACCCATTGTACCCAAGCTGCAGGCAAAGAAACCAATGATTCCTTCTTTGGCTGACTTTTAATGCGGTGCATGCCAAGGACCTCCAGGAGGCTTGACCCCTAGGGGATGATACCTCAGATCCGGTTTCTGCCAGGTGGTCGGCATTGTCATGCAGATTCCACTGGAGTGGTCCTGGCAACAGGTCTTAATTGTTTTGAAGACATCCCTAAGGTATATCTGCAGAGGAAGCAGACTGCATGAATAATAATCCTATACTTAAGAGTTTGTGGAAGAGTATATTGTTTGTGGTAAGCAAACTTGTCAAATTGGTTTATAATGATCTAATTATGTGAAAACCTATTAGTCTGGATTATAGACTAAAAAATGCCGATCTTTAATGTGGCACAATGTGCCCTTGGCTCATCAGTGTCACTGTAGTAGGGCTGACAATGATGTATGGAGTGCATTTTTACCTTTGTGGGGTCACTTAGCCCCTGGTTTAAAACATACCAAGCCCTTAGATTTCAAATATAAACTTCTTATCATTTCTTGGCCTTTTGGCTAAGATTATGTATAGTATCAAATATAAACTTCCTATTCTAAATGAAAAAAAGAAATTCTGTGTTCTCTTAACATTTATTTTTTCTTTTTTTGGAGGGGGGTACTGGCAATTGAACTCGGGACCTAGTGTTTATGAGGCAGGCAGTGGAACCACTGAGCTATATCCCTGACCCCTTAACATTTATTTTTCTGAAAAAAAAATATATTTACTGATTTGGAAAAGTTTCTTAGCTTTTTTTCCCCTTTTGCACCTCAGGTTCCTAATAGCGTAATTTTGACACAGTCATTTTTTTGAACATTAAATAATTTAAGGCTTTATAATACAACATTTTTTGCTCCTTCAACTTTACCTCTGGATATCTGATTTGCCTTTATCTTCATCATAGTTTCTCAAGTATTATAAGTATATTTTGTTGGCCATTGTTTTATATATTTATTAGCTGATCTAAATAGTTTTCTGCACACACACACACACACACACACTTTTAAATTAGTAAAAACCAATTGCCATTGTAAATTCTGTTTTTGTTTTAGAATATAAAATTTGTAACTTTTGTCAAAATATAAATTTATATAAACATTTCTTTGTTATGGCAGAGTTTACTAAGGGTGTGATTTGTTTTCCTTAAAAACAGAAGTGTTTAAGTTCTCATTTCCTAAATATATCACACAGCCAGCCATCTGCATCCATGGGATCTGTACCCATGGAATAATCATCCACTGATATAACTAACAACTCATAGAAGACATGGTTGCACCAATTGTCCTTGTGTCTGAATTGAACGTGTACAAAATATTATTGTCCCCTAAAACACAGTGTAAGAAAGATTTATATAGAGTTTACATCTTTCTAGGCAGTGTAAGTTACCTAAATATAATTTTTTCCCTCTCTTTGAGTTTATTGGTACATTTTAGGTATACAGTACAGTTACATTCATTATTGGGATCTTGTACCTCTACATGACAGGTTTTGGTTCTCATTTTTTCCCCTTGTCCCTGCCCTCCCTTCACTCCCTATTCCCTTCCCTATTTACAAATACATTATTTCCATTTTTTCATATTTTTCCCTTACTACCTTTCCCCTACCCTACCCACTTTCCCTACACCTTTAGCCCCTTTCTTCCTATTTCACATTGTCAATTATATCATTAGGATCTTATGTACCATTATAGTTTTTCACACCAGAGAAACTATTCGGTATTTACATCTGTGTGACTTATTTATTTCACTTAGGAGTTTATCCTCAAAATGTATCTATTTTCCTATGAATGAATCTAATTTCTCATTCTTTATGGCTGATTAGTACTCCATATTATAGAAAAATCACATCTTGTTTGTCCAGTCTCCAACTGTTGGGCAAATGAGCTGTTTCCAAGTTTTAGCTGTTACAAACTGTGTCACTATCAAGAAAAAAATAACAAATGTTGGTTGGATTGTGGGGAGAAAGGAACCCTTCTCCATTGTTGGTGGGAGTGCAGACTAGTGCAACCACTGTGGAAATCAATATGGTTATATCTCAAAGAGCTGGGATTAGAGGTTCCATGTGACCCATCTACCCCTCTGCTGGGTATCTTTCCAAAAGAATTAAAAGAATCATATCACAGTGATATATGTGTACCTAAATATAATGTAAAGGACCTAGAAAGAAGTGCTTAGGCCATCTGGAAGTACTACACCATTTTATTTAAGGGGCTGACAGTGATGGTGAACCTTCAGAGACCAAGTACTCCAACTGCAACCCCAAGCCCATTTATATATCAGAAAGTGCCAACGCTGCAATCAAACCCAAATCCTGGGGTTTTCGTTCAGAAGACCACTATGGTTATCTGATACTTGGCTGCTGGGGTGACTTGGCTAGCATGCCAACAGAGAGGGCCTTGTGTGCCCACGATGGCATGCGTGCAATGGGTTCACCACCCTGGATTAGCAAGTAGCCAACTGATCCTAGTGTCTTGGTTGGGAAATCATGGAGCAGATCCTCTAAGGGTACTGTGGGACAATTGAATAATAAAAGCACTAGATTTTGCACTATACCTCATCCATAAACCCTCAGTAATTGCTGTGTGATTTGCTTTCCAGCATCAGCCGTGGAAAGCTGAGTATAATCATTGTATTAACCAGAAAGCTTTTGTTGTCCTCCAACATGTTTTTCTCCAGTATTAGCCTATTAATTTCTCTAGTGTGTCATACAGTGTGAGATCTCACACTGTGTAGTTGCTAGGCACTATTGTACTTGCTTTATGTGCATACTGTAAATTAATCCAGGCAACAAACTAATTAGATTGGCAGCTATTGTTATTGACATATAGGATGAGAAAAAATGAGGCACACATAAATTAATAAATCCCCCTATGTTTACCCAGTGACCGAGTGGGTGAGCGTAGGTCTCATTCAGCAGTGTGACTCCAGAATGTACATTCATAACAGATTACGAGTTAGAACCTGTGTTGGTTACAGAGTTACTTTATACATGGAGACAAGCAGGCAGGCCCTGTACTTTGGGTGTTTTTTCCAGTGGTTGTAGTGTATTATCCTTGAAAAATGTCAAATTTCATCCCAATCCCTTGAAAACAGATCACTGACCCAGTGAGTCCAGTGTGTCAGTTCTATGTTGTGAAAAAAGAGGTGTTTGTTTCTGTAGCACTAGTTATCTAGACAGAGCTGGGGTCCCCACCATACGTGTATCTCTTGCTCCATGGTGCTCACATCGGTTAGTTCGTGTGGGCAGCACATGTTTTTACTACATGCCTGAAATTTTTCTATTCTGATGCATTCTTTTTGGGGAGTTAACTACTACTTCAAAGAATTCTTTGTAGCCTAATTTTAGTGGTGGAATATCAATGAATTGATTCTAAAATCTGAACTGAACTCTGACTCATTTCTCAGTTAATATAAAGATTCAATTTTTTCTTGTACCTGTGCTCTTAAATCTACCTTGTGGTTTTATTTTTGGCAGGGCTTATTTAATGCCCTGCTTAATTTCATTCTTAAACAAACAGAGGAGATAAAAAAGAAAGTGGAAATTGATCGGAATATCTACAGATTAGAAATTGGTTTATTATTATTTTTCAAATAGTTGTGGTTTTCCCCCCAAAATGGAAATTAAATTTTCTAAAAATGGATTCATGGCTCTAATTTCTGTGTGTCAGTGAATATTCCATTAGTATTAAAGTAGGTAAATGTTTCCACGTGTTAAGAGTTCTGAAATATATATATATATATATATATACACATATACATATACACTAGAGAACTAGAATTTGGTGTAAATTCTTTATTCTGCTAAGGGACTGTATGGAGTCCATGACATTACATGTCTCCTGAGGTAGGTGATAATACCATAGCTTTCAAGGGAAACTGAAAAGCAATGTAGAGATCCTAATCTCCATGGCAATAGTTCCCATAGCAGAGGGCCCCAGAGTGTGCTGGCTGGGTGCTGCCTGCCCCACAGCAGCAGTGTGATGGGAGGGAGGAAGGGAAGTTTGGACTCAAGACTATAGTGGGCTTTTTAAACGTTTCCCATTTAGCCATCTGTGGACATTATTGATATATTTTAGCTTTTTAAAAATTATCTTAAATGTCACAATTGTGATTTTAATTTAGAATAATTAAAACATGAGGTGTCATACAATCAGTAGACTTGCATATAAAGTTTGCACTGGTAAAGGTTAAGTGCTTCTAGAAAATAAAAAAAAAATTTAATAATTCGTTGACTATATACATTAATGAAGAATAGGAATCTGTGGGTTAAAATAATTGAGTTTCAAATTTAGAAAGATAGGATCCTTATTCAATAGTTGCTTTTATACTTCCATCATGAATATGCAAATTTGTACTGAATAGTTTTAGAATGCTGTTTCTTTTAGTTTGTCATATATCTTGGATATTGAAGAAAGCAGATATAAGTATTTCTAGTTAATACTAAAGCAAATCCTATCTAATAAATTAAATTGAAATTTCTGAAAATGCTTCTTTATTTTCTGAGTATTTTAATTTTTTCAGAAATCTAAGTCATTAAGTGCCATATCTAAGCTTTTAAAGAATAAGGAGAAATACTTAAAATATATCTTTGAATCCAGTTCACCATCTTCAGCTTAAAAAATATCCCAATGTAGGTGTCTCTGTTTTATTTATTCCTCATAGGCTTTATAGTTTATTTTAAAAGATAATTTTCTCAATATTCTAAATGGGTATGTTTTCTGATCCTTTTTGGTTATACCAATCTTTGATTAAGTATTTGATGTGTATTTCTTCTTTTTCTTTTATTCTCCTGCCTCTTCCTTTCTGCTCTACCTCATTCTAATGATAGTTTAATTGCTATATGAATTTTTGGAAGTCTCATTATAGCATGGATATATAAATATAACATATCTCTCCAGGAAAAACTCAAAATATTGTCTACTTCTTGCTAGAATACTGAATAGCTGTTTGAGTAGAATCTATAAATCATGAGTATTTGGAAGTTAGTATCCTGTGACATTTAGCTATTTTAAAAATATTTAAAGATATCATCAAATTTTGCATTAGCTATTTTATTTGTAGTACCGTAGAATGTTTTCTGGACTTATAAAGCAGAGACATGGATACACAGCCTAAAAAATAAAAATAAAATAAAGCCCCTCTTTCCTTAAATTGATGTTGATCCTATAAAAATATTAAAGACGAAATATTCAGTCTGAAGAGGCATGGAATTTGTAAAACACATTAAGTACTTTCCTCATGAGTTTTTCAGCTGTATTTTAAAAAGAAAATTACCACCATTCATAATTTTAAAAGTCTGACTGAGAGTATTTAGAGCCCTTGAATGATTAGGTTTTTATAAATTTATTTAAGAATAATAGATCAGAATACAAAAACTTGTACAAATGTGGTCATGCTATATATATATATAATATATATATATATATATGTATGTATATATAATTTTTTACGAATGAAATGCATAGCTGATTTACCTTTGAAATAAGCCCTTCAGGAGTTAAAATATGCCCCCTGTGAAATGTTCCCTCAGTGTGGATAATAAAGGACTTGCTCTGTAATATGACAAAGTTCATTTTCATGTGGCAATATTTTGTATAAATTTTGCTCACTGAAACTCTACAAGAAAGATACTACAAGAAAATAGCATAGCATGACCTACATCTTTCTGTTTTTGTTTTTTAAATGTTTCAAGCTGTTTGGAAATAACATTTATTCTTTTACTATTTTGTCACAATTCCCTTCTGACCTATGAACTAGATTTGTTGTAGATATGTAATCTATGTTCACATTCAGTTTAGTGATATCGAACCCATTCTGACATGATCATCAAAGTAATATGTACCGTGGTGTATGCTGCACTATGGTCCTCAAGGGGAAACTAGAGCTATAGTATTAAATTTAAGTTCTAATTAATGAGTATTAAATGTTAAGCTGTCAATAGTCTTCATTTTCATTACTGACAGTAATGGCAAAGATATATTATTGAAATAAATGAAAATGAGTTTTATTAGGTAAATGTGTACTTAGAATACCACAAATAATAAGAAAAAATATTTTGGGAGAAAATATGCTATTACATATAGATATTTGTATATGCTTAAATTAAGCTGCTGCTAGATATCAAAATTTCCATCCAACAATAATGATAAATAAATATTTATTTGCTTTGCACTACCAGATACAGTAAACAAAATTGCTCACAACATAGATGAAAAATAGATTCATAGAATTTATTGAATAATTTTGGATTTATTCAAAATATTATGACTAACTTTATACCAACCTATGAAGACAGACAGATGTAGCAGATTATAAAACTTAGTTACCCTTGAGATATACAATCTCATATTTAGAAATTTTTTGCAAAAAATGATTCACTCTACATATGTTGATCATTAATTTGTTGCTGTTGATCAGGTGAGATAGAAAATATATATCTGTGTTCACCTTGTTTCTTAACTATTCAAGAGTACTTAGCAAAACCTAACAGACTAGACATTTTCTGGTTGACTATATCACCTTCAAAGTACACTTTTGTTGACCAAAGTCTGTTTAGAGCACTAAAGAGAATGATCTGAGAGTTTCATCTTATTTAGTTAATATTAACGTAAACCCTTATAACTTTTGATTCTTGAAAACAGCATTTCTCACTGTTCTAACATCTCAACTCTAGAATAAAGATGTTCTAGAGATTAGAAAATAATATCTAGCAAAACCTCAAAGTAGTAAATTTGGACACTTA
>NW_022974663.1:0-13459 GCF_012274545.1 Fukomys damarensis
ACAGGCCTCGGGGCCTGTGAGGGCACAGAGAGGGGACGTGGGATGAGGACACAGCCAGATAGAAACCACACAGCCCACGCAGACAAGGACAGGTGGGAAGCCATGTTCTGGGGAGTCCCTAGGGCTGCCGTTCACGAGTGACACTGGTGAGTGTTGCCTGAGGGTCTGCAACGAGCAGCCTCCTTCCACGCACCTCAGTGCGTGTTCACGCACTCCACGCAGTGAGAACATCTATAAGGGGGAACCTGGGAAGGTCGGGGAATGCACCTGCACTTCACAGAGGTGCAGGGAACAGGACTTGAACTCAGCCCTCTCTGGTCCAAATCTTACATTTCGATGACTACACTCTGCTCCTTTAAATACACAAAACATACACTCATGTATGCATGTTGATTGTCAAGGACGCTTGCAAATCCTTATTCTGTACCCTGTAGGGCTCAAGGTCGGCCCCTCCTTGCTACATTACTGTCCCATAAGGCCTGCAGGGCTGCCAGCCCCGGCCCTGCTGTGACTCCACAGCGCCCTCTGCTGTCCAGCCCTAACGGATGCACCTCGCATTGTTTCTCCTTGGGGATAATGGTCCAGAACATTCCTCTTGTGTAACTTTGCCTCCTTTATGCACCCTTGCTCTCTGACAGCCATCACATCTTCGTGTGTCACATGGAAATACTATTCGAAGCCTAGGAGGTGATGGCTCCATGATCTTAGAATTCCCAGTTTCTAGAACCACAATAATCCTCTAAATTATAAATTGCCTGCTCTCAGGCAGTTTGGTCAGCCATGGATGCACTCTGTCTTGGCTACAAAGAATGACTGTCACTTCATTAGGAGAGCAGCTTTATCCCAGTGCTGGTCCCTTCCCTCTGCAGATGGGTTTGTTGAGATGCTGTAGGTAGAACTGCTCTTCACTTCGCACAGCCACAGTCCAGAGCCTCCGCCACCCAGACTACCTGAGACCCATCCACAGTGGGTTTTTCTAGCAGCCCCTTCCTGAGGGCCATGAAGTCACACCCCTCCTCCTCCCGCAACGAATGCAGCGACCTCCACTGTCCTGCTGACCGTGGGAGTGACCAGCGAGTCCCCTGGCTGGAGGACACTGCCTGCAGAGACGTGTCTGGCTTCTCCCACGGGAGAAGGAAACTATAAGCCTGTCCACGTGTCAAGTGTCCCTGTCAGGCCCACCCAAGGAGGGGGCAGCTCCCAGCGGGTCCTGTCCCCTCACTAGGACACAGCAGGTCTGGTCACATCCGGGCTGATCCTTCCCAGGTGCTGCTCTCTGCTCTCTGACACGGTCTCAGCACCACAACGGCTCCCATGGCCACCGGATGCCTGACCACTGGGCACAGAACTACACTCTTCCCCTCTCCCGTACCTGTTTCTTCTCTTGGCCACAGCACATCCAGGTGTCTGGCTCCTGGGCTTCTGGCTGCCAGTGCTGACTGTCTGACCCAGGCCTGATGATGAGGCACAACAGAAAGTCAGCGGAGAGATTTCTTGGGGGCTCTTTGCTCCGAGGGACAGGGGTGACAGAGAGCCGGCAGCCCCTTTCACCTTTTCCCTGCTTCTCGGCTGCCTGACCCTGAACCACCCAGCGTTCTGGGGTCACGTGGCACTGGGAGTGGGGGCTGAGGTGAGGCCTGGGCAGGCAGAGTCCTGGGGTGTTGCTGACTCCACAGCGTCAATGAGTCTGCTCCCTGGGTCTCGTCCTTCCTTGTTGCTCTGGGCCTGGCTCTGGCCCTTGTCTTGCACCTCAGCCACGTGCCAGTGTGGGGAGTGCCCCCTTCTACCCCACTGGGAAACAGTGAGCCAGGCCCTGTGGCTGAGCCTGCCAGCTGCTCAATTCCTGGAAAGGCCACAGATGGGAGGAAAAGGGAGGCGCCCGGGAGGAAGCCAGGGAGGTGCCTGCCTGGCCCTGCTCCAGGCCACTGCCTCGGCCCAGCCAGGCAGCCCTCCTGCCTTATCAGCTGTGTTCTGGGTTCTCCAAGGGAGCAGAACAGGGGTTCTCGCATGCCCTCTTCCTGCTCTGGCCGCTCCTCTGCAGGAACAAGTAGAAGCACTACTTACTGCAGAGGATACAGTCCTTAAATTAGCAACATGATTCACAATATTCAAAAGCTAGAACTGCCCAGGTGCCCCCGGCCAGATGAATGGACAACTGAAATGTAATCTGCACATACAACAGAATATTACTCAGCCTTTAAGGAGAAGGAGACTTTGACCCAGGCTATAACGTGTATGAACCTGGAGGACATTCTTCTATGTGAAAATATGGCAGATTCCAAAGGACAAAAACTATGTGGTGCTGCTCATAGAAGTGTTCGAGAGTAGTGACATACATGCAGACAGAGTGGTGCTGGCAAATTCGCAGAAGAGGTCAAACCAGGGACAAACCCACCACCTAGCGTGCTGATGTACTGGGGTTCACAACGTGCCACACAGGCTCTGCATTCTCCTCCTCTTCTGGAATAACTCACTACTAACCATAGCTCTTCTCCTTCTGGAACGAAACCCTTCTGCTCCTGCGCTCTGACCCCACACTGACCCCAAACCCCCTGCAGCCCCAGCTCTGAGGAGAAAACTGAAATGTAACAGGTGCTCAGTGGGAACAGCACACATGTTTGTTTTCGTTTCGCTTTGCTGTCACCTTAATAGCTCCATGAGAGTGATATCAGAGTCACTCAGGTTGCCTGAGAGAATCCAGTGCGGAAGTATTTGAAGAGAGTTGTCACACAAACACAGACTGCTTAACACAGCAGTTCCCCAATGTGTAGTTTTCCTTTCCAAGGCTTCCGTTACTGGAGGGTGATCTCAGTTCAAAAATGTTAAATTTAAACATTTAGAAATAATTCTTAAGTTTTAAAACAAGAGCTACCCTGAGTAGTTTTCATGAAGTCTCGCACTCTCGCAACATCCCACTGGGGATATGAATCATTGTTCTGTTCATCGTATACACAGTGTATGTGCTACCCTCACATTAGGCACTTAGTAGCCATCACCATTAGCAGGTAGACTCTCATTATCACAGTGCTTATGCTCAAGTGACTTACTTTAGTTAATCATGGTCCTGAAGCACAAGAATAGTGGTGCCAGCCATACAGATATGCCGGAGAGAAGCCGCAAACGCTTTCTTCAAATGTGAGAAGGTGAAAAGTTCCCAACTTACTAGGACAAAACATATCCTACATAGGGTCGCTGCTAAGTGCCATATAAGCATCCACTGGGGGTCTTGGAATGTACCTCCATGCTGAAGGTGAAATACTGTGTGTGAAAACTTGGCAAAAGCTAGCAGTCTGCAGCCTAGAGGGCCACTGTTTTCCCATCGCCCGGCCGCCCTGAATCCCTTCTGGCCCCCTGGGATATCAGTTAATTTATCAGCTCTCAGGAGCTCTGAGTATTCCGTGATGTTCCACTTTGGTGAAGCCCGGAACACAGACGGGGAAGAGGGTGTTTCCCACTGTGAGGAAATGCTGGGCTAATCAAGAAAGCCACACCCTGGAACTTATTTAATTTTGCTGGAAATCAAATCTACTAAAAGAAAAAAATCTCCAGAACCTACATTTTCCCTCATTTTATTCACTGCAGAACTTCTGAATGTTTTGTGTTCTTTTTGTTAGTGACTATTCGTTTTTACAAACTGTAGATCTCAGTGCCTACAAATGATTTCAATCGTATCAATGACATCCCTCGTCCTTCCTTACACCCCTCCCCATTTCCTTCCCCTTGTTTAATGATAATCTACCACCCTTTTCTACCCTACATAGCAGGGAGAGCACATGGTACTCGTCTCTCCGAGTGTGGCTCCTTTCTTTGAACCTAATGATCTCTGGTTCCTTGCATTTTTGTGCAGATGGCTGAGTTCTGTCCTTCTCCTTGACCAGATGACGTCCCGCCGTCTGCACACCACCTTGGCTTTACTCATTCATCTGTCGATGGGCACCTAAGCTGCTTCTGTATCTTGGCTGCTGTAAATGGTGGGGTAACAGAACCAGAGTATGCAGGAAGCCCCGTAGTGTCCGATTTTCACTTCTTCAGGTGCACAGCAGCTGAATCAAATGGTAGCTCTAGGGTTAGTGTTTTGAGGAAACTCCATACTGATCTCCATAGTGGGCTGGACTGACATTCCCACCGGCAGTGTACAGGGTTCCTCTCCCGAATGTCCTTGTTAATATTTATCGTTTTTGGTGTTCTTCACCATCACCATTCTGACTTGGTGGAAATGTAATCTCAGTGCAGCTTGGATTTGCATCTTCCTATTGGCTAAAAATGTTGAAAACTTTCGCATAGACTTATTCACCATTTGTACTTCTTTGGAGAAGTATCTGTTTGATTCTATTCACTCATTTATTGACTAAGCCATTTGATACTTGGTTCTTACATAGTCTAGATATTTATCCTCTCTCAGGACAGTAGTGGGAACAGATTTTCTGTGGACTGTCTTGCACTCTGGTGGTTTTTTCCTTGCTTTTCCCCAACTTTTTAATTTGATTAGGCCTCATTTGTTGATTTTTGCTTTTATTTCTGTGCTGTTGGGATCTAATTCAGGAAAATTTTGCTGTGCTCTATCTTCAAGTATGTGTCCTTTGTTTCTTTACAACAGTTTCGCCATTTAGGTCTTATACCTAGGTCTCTGAGCCATTTGGAATGTATTTGTTTTTTGTACAGAGTGAGAGATACGGGTCTAGTTTCAATTTCTGTACGTGAATATCCCATTGTCCCAGCACTGTGTGTTAAAGGGGCTATTTCCTCCACAACATGCAATTGTGCATCCCCCTTGTCAATAACCAGACAGCCGTAGTTGCACTGGTTTACTTCTATATCCTCTGTTATAGTCCATTGGTGGACACACCTTCTTCTGTCCAATAGCGGGTTATTTTTAACTACAGCTTTGTAGTGCAACTTGAAATTGGGCATTGTGACAGCTCTAGGATTGCTATTTTTATTTCAGATTCTTTTGGCTATTCTGGCTCACTTATGCTTCCATAGGAACTTTGTATTTGTTTCCCTGCGTTTGTGAAGAGTGTCACTGATATTTCTACGAGGATTACATTCAATCTGTAGCTCACTTGGAGAGATAAGGCCAAGCCGGATTCCATGGCACAGGCATGAAATCCCAGCACGTGGGAGGCTGAGAAAGAGGACGGGTGCAAGTTTGAGGACACTTGGACGATAGAGTGAGCTCAAGGACAGCCTGAACTGGACAGGGAGACCCTGTCTGACAAAAACAGAAATAAGGCCATTTTACCAATATTACATCTACGATCCAAGACCTTGGAGGAGGTCGTTCCACCTTCTAGAGTCTTATTCATTTTCTCTCCTCAGTGTTCTGTGATTTCATTGTGAAGGTCTTTCATCTCCTTGGTTATGTTGATTCCTATGTATTTCATTTATTGTTATTTTTGCTTTTCTTGACGATGTTGTTAAGGGGCTCTCTATATATTTTTTTTTTCTGGTGGCAGGGATTGCATCAGAACCTTGCACTTATGAGGCAGGCATGGTGCCATGGACCTAAATCCCCAGCCCTTCCTGAAGATGTTGTGAATGCGCTTGCTTTCCTGGTTTGTTTCTCTGCTAGTTCATTTTTTTATGTATAAAAAAGCCTACTGACTGTTTTTCAGGTTGAAAACGTGTCATGCTACTTTATTCAACTTTGTTTATTAAATCTAAAAGTTTTGGTAGAGTCTTCAGAATATTGTGAGAATCCCGGCGACTGCAAATAAAGATAATTTGACTTCTTGATTTCGAGTTTCTATTGTTTTTATTTCCTTCTCTTGAAATTTGCTCTGGGCAGAATTTCAAATACTACACTGGATAGAAATGGTGCGAGTGCACATCTTTGCCTTTCCTGAATTTAGTGTAATTCTTTCGGATTTCCCCCTTTCAGGATGGTTTGTGGTAAGCAGACACTAGCAGGTGGAGGCATGATCCTGCAATTCTTAGTTCCCTCGGGATTTTTAGCAGGAATGGGGGTTGAATTTTGGTGACGGTTTCTCTGCACCAGTTGAGACGACCCATCTTTGAGATGACTTTTAGCTTTCATTCTATTTCTATGGCACAACACATGCTGATTTACATCTGTTGAACTCTCCTTGCATCCTGCCTTCTCTTGAACTAACTTGCAACCTGCATTAACCCTCCTCTGATGCGGTCACCCACAAAAATGCCGAAGTCCTGAATGCGCAGTTGCTTAGCCTCGATCTCATCCCCTTCCTCCTTCTAATATAATGTGCCCACCCGTCCATGCCTCTGCCCAGTACATGTGCGCTCACCTACACAATCAATGGTTGGGGAAGGAATCAGTCATCAAGGGCTGACTGCAACGTGTTGTAGACCTCGCTCAGCCCCTCCAACTTGGCCTCCAGCTCCTGCGCCATCTGCCACAGCTCTCTAGCTGACTCTGCCTCTGCCCCCTCGCGCAAATGATTTAAATCTTTCACGAGATTGTACACATCCACTCCAAGGGAGAAACCCGTGGAGACCACACCCATGATCCTGGATGCTTTGGTCATGGTCAAGGCGGTGCCGGTAAACGCTCTCTGCACCTCCTGAGCCCTTTGGGGTGAGAGAGCCCCAGGAGTTGTGAGGCGGCGGGCATCGCGTGCTAAGCTAGGGTTGGCGATGGCTGCCCGGCGAGCGCGGATGTTAGTCATCATCTTCTTCCAGTTAGAGATGCACTTCTTACATTTGGGAATCACTTTGGGTGCGATCTTGTGCACCAACACTAACAGCTCCCTCAGGTTGACCTCACTGGCAGACAGGAGGCGATTGGCTTCCGCTTTAGCCCACCACGTGACTGACTCTTCAGTGATGATGGTGGCAACGCCAGTTGCAGCAGTCGCTGCTCCCAGGCCCATCCCAGCTGCCGAGAGCGTCAGACTGCCCCCTGCTGTAAAGGGAGCCAAGAGCAGGCCCATCATGGTCATGACTCCAGAGACAGCACCGGCAGAGCTGGCCACCACGTTGGAGACGGTGCAACCTCTGTGCGTCTTGTCAACCTGGGCAGCAAGGCCGCGGATCTTTTCTATGCACTCCCTAATCTGAGGAAATATTTTCAAAAACTTCTTGCCAACTTCCAGGGCCTCTTGGAGCTCCTTTCTGTCTTCTCTGGTCCTGGCCGCTGCATGCTCGTAAAGAGCCTTATGAAGCATCTGAGCTTCGGCCCTGCAACGGTAAAGGTCCAGGGATTATGAAAGGGATTTGCTTCTCAGGAAAATGGGCTCAGTAGGAGCTATTCTGCACACATCACCAGAGCGATGCGGTAAATCCAATGGGAGTGACTGAGAGGATGGGTAGAATTTTCCCTCAACAGTGAACACGTGTGGTACATCATACATGCTGTGTGGTCCTTGGTCTCGAAATGGGGGTGGTGATTAAAAGTCACCTAAGGAGGGGGTCAGGGATTTAGCTCAGTGGTTCCACCGCCTGCCTCACAAGCTCAAGGTCCTGAGTTCAATTCCTGGTACAAAAAAAAAAAACTCATCTCAGGAGCTCTTGAGTGCTGGGCACTTGATAAGATGCCTTCTTTTCTGGTCAGTGCCATCACTACCGCAGCACAGATAGAGCACAGGCTCTCTAAAGGAACTGAGGGAAGAGGAGATGCAACAATAAAATCTTCTTTCCAAAAATACTGGGATGTCATGAAGAATTAACCTTACTCAAGGAGAAGCTCTCCCTTCACCCTCATTCCCGGGAAGTGCTGTGTGGGCACCTGGAGTGTTCTGCTTGCCGCTGGAGACTGTGTTTCCCTGGAGACTGTGGCCCCAAGGCCGCACAGGCTGAACACACCTAATCTAACAATCCTATATCTGTAATACTCCCAACTCTGAAAACTTTTTTTTTTTTTTTTTTTTTTTGGTACCAGGGATCGAACTCAGGACCTTGCTCTTACGAAGCAGGTGGCAGAACCACTGAGCTAAATCCCCGGCCCCTGAAAACTTCCTTATCGACGTCATGTTTACTATATGTTTGTAGTATATCATGTCTACTTTCCTTGTGTGGAGTTGGTACATGCGCATAACACATCTTAGTTCCTTTTGTCATCTGCTTTCCCTCCCCTCCCGCACCCCTCTCTCCGCCTCATGTTCCCCCTTCCCCCTTAAGAAAGATCCATCTCCCAACATCCTGTTGTCTCTCTTTTATTTTGCCCTTTGTTTATACCTCAGGTTTCTCATATAAGAGCAACAATGCCAAATTTCAGCTTGTGTGTCTGAGTTATTTCACTTAACATGATGTTCTGGAGGTGCGTTCCCTGACCTATGAATGCCTCGAGTTTATCATTCTTTGTGACAGAGTGCTACTCCACTCTGTGTACACGCCCCATTTCCTTATCCACTTGTCCATGGATGGGCGTATAGGCTGCTACCAAGGCTTCGCTATTGTGATTTGTGCTGCTACAAACATCCGAACACCCCCCAGGATGGCACATCCTGGAAGATTCCACACCTGACCTCATTCGATGGGTCCCGCTGAAAAGGCAGGACTGTTAAGAGTCTTGTACAGACTTACCTTCAGGCTGTGTGCGGGAGTTGTAAGAAAATGTAACTGAATTTCATGCTTAGACCTGGGGCCTGTCCTCCAGCTGTCTTACTGTGCAGCTTCCAATATTTCAAAACACTCTCTAGAAAGACAATTTGACCTTCACAAGGTGGTACTGATGGGGTCTTTGGGATCGTTTCTGTCCTCCAGAGGAACTGCAGAGTAAAGGCACCGACCTCCGGGATGGAAAGGAGGTCGCCGGGCTAAGCAAGATTTCCTCTCAAGTCAGATGACTGAGAATCTTCAGTTTTTAATATCTAACCGGTTCCCGTTCCTAACCTTTGATTAGTCCCTGACCTCCTTAGGGACACATCCCCAGGACGGCATCAAAAGAATTCTCTTCCTCTTGATGTCGCTGCTACTTCTTTTGATCTCTACTGCCCTGCACTCTGGGTTTTTCGTTTTGTTCTGTTAATTTTATTTTAGGTACTGGGGATCGAACTCGGGAAGTCCCCAGCTGTCTTTACTGTGTCTAGTCCTTCCCCACCTCTCCTCCAGCACGACAGTCCTGAACAGAGCCTCCCCACCTGCTTTCGTGAGCATCGGTCCAGTATTTTCGTCCACCTCATGAGCTCAGAACTAAGGATGACCTTGAAAACCGTGCCCTCACACTTTAGAGTTTGTTAACTCTGGGAACTTCAGATGTAAACATTGAATCCTCAGCGTGAGAAGGGACTGTAGCTATGGTGTGGCCTGCCCTCAGCTCTCAACCCATTCCACTCCTCTCTGTCCCTCCCAGCTAAGGGTCACCGGATCCCATCACTGCCACAGTAGACCCAAATCAGGACAGCTGGCCATGACCTGGCTCTACCCCGATTCTGAACCCACCTCACTGTCTCTCGACACACCCAGCCCCACTCCTGACCCGGCATCCCAGAATTCAGGATGTCCCTGTCAGATGCAGTCCACCTGACCAACACCTTAGCTGCTGTTAGTTTCACTGATGTCTAACCAAGTACAAAGACTCCTGAGACACTGAGACCCATCTGTATGAATCGCTAGAATTCAACCCTGAAAAGGCTGCATTTGAACCCAATAGCAGAGAAAGTATTTTCCTCTTGGGTGAGGACTTTGGAGGCTCTTAACACTCTGGAATTACACAGCCAACTGTTCTAACTTGGGAAGTAGTCAGTAAGCCATGTTGCCTTCCTGATGGTCAAGAGCTATTCTTTGTAGAATAAAAGAAGATCCCAAGCAGCAGCTCAGAACTTCCCAGTGCCCCCATAGGATCTAGGGAAACCACTACCCACGCCCTCTATGCCTACCGGTGATGGACCCCGGCAGGGGGACAAAACACACTCCTTTGAGCACATATTCTCTGCTGGACCCATGGCTTCCTCATGCTCTGAGGTTTCAGTGCCGCCCCTTCTCACCCTGGTCCCCCTGTTGCAGCCTCAGCCTTCTCAAACCACTCCATCCCAGGCTCGCTTTTGCTCCATCCTGAGTCCTGGCTCTGATTCTGGCCCAGGGCTCTCTGGGCCATTGGCAAAGGTGCTAGCATTCCCCAAGTCGGAGCCCCAGCTTATGCCCGGGCCTTCGCACAGCCCTATCAGATCATGTGGGGAGCCCCAAGGAACAGGCAACTCTCTGTGTCCTCACAGCATAAGCATCAGCCTGGACAGTCAGGGTCCCATCCACCTCTGCCCCTCTGCTCCCTGGACCACAGAAGGATCCTACTGGGTTCATACCGTTCTTCAGACCTGCAGAAAAATGGCTCAAGACAGAATCCCCAATACCACAACTCAAACATGACTAGATTTTTCTCACTTGCCCCAAAGCAAGTCCTCCCTTGTTCACACCTCCAAGGAGGAAACTCTTGGCCCTGTCGATTTCCTGCCTGGCTTTTAAAATTAGGTTTTGCTTGAGCACTTACTGAGTACCAGCCTTATGCCCAGACCGTTTCATGCATTATCTTATTTTTCTTACAATAAAACACAGTGGATGAAGAAATTAAGGCAAGAAGTGGTAAAGTAGCCTTCAAAGGTCGCATAAGAACCAGATGGCAGAAGTGGCCCTGTTCTCCGTGGGCACCCGAGGTCATGCCATGCCAAGGGAACGACATGGAAATTTCCCTCAGGACTTGTGGAGAAGGGGCGCCATCAACCCCAACCACAGGAAGCTCCCTGGAGGAGGGGTGTCTGCCCAGACCGCACCAGACAAATGCAGGTCGAGGTGGCATTCCTTAGGGACAGCACGCAGGTCACCTGGACAGTTCGGCTTCCTCCGTGAAGACCTCCCAGACTCTATCATTGTTCAACAGTATCTGCAGGTCATCTGTGCTCAGGGCGTCCAGAACATCCTCGGTGACATATTTAGTAAAGCTGTTGATCTCTAGTTGGGGACAAAAAAGGATAAAGTTAGGAGATAGCCTGGTGGAAGACCAATGGTTAAATATTCATCTCCCTGAGCAGCTTTCGTGTAGTTTTGGTTGGGGGGACTTTTGTTTTGTTTTCTCAAGCATAAATTAGGGGTCGAACCAATGGTCTTACACATCCAAGTGCTCTTCTACTGGACTACAGCCCAAGGCCTTTTTCATTTTATTTTGAGACAAGTCCCCCCTAAGTTGCCCAGACTAAACTTGAATTTGCTATGCTCTCACCTCGGCCACCTGCACACATAGCAATACAGGTTTGGAACACAACAACTAGACAAACGTGGTATTTTTCAAGGAACCAGTGGTGTTACGCACTGAATTGTGTGCCACAAACTCATCTGTTGCAGCCCTAACTCCCAGTAAGCGTATTTGCAGAGAAAGCCAATAAGGCAGTGGAGTAATTAAAATGGAATGTGGTCATAAGAGTAGGGCCCAAATCCCTAGGACTTGTGTCACTGTAGGAACAGAAGAGACAGCAGATCTCTCAGGAGAGATCTCTCCCTCCCTCTCCTGCTGTCCGGTTGTCCCTCTCTTTCTCTCTCTGTCCATGCACAGAGAAAGGCCAGGACAGACACAGTAAGAAGCCTCCCTCTGCAAACCAGTAAGAGCGACCTCGCCAGAACCAACCCTGCCCACCCTCATCAATGACTTTGTCTTCCAGAACGGCGAGAAAAAGCCATCTTTTCCTTAAGTCACCGAGACTGTGGTGTGCTGGGATGGAGCCCCGGAAGTCTAATACACCAGGCTCTGCCACGGTGCTCCGCAGAGAATTGAAGCCTTTTCAACTCAGAGCAATGACAATGTGAGTCTTTCCGCCCCGAGATGTGGGAAAGTCCCCCACTCGGCTTCCCTCAACCACAAGCCAGGTGCATGCTCTGCTCTGTGTTTGTACCTGCATCTTCCTGATGTGAGTTTCAGCCCCTCAGTCATGTGTCAAAACAGTTCACTGCCTCACCAGCAATGTTGAAAAAGGAAATAGAATTGACAACTTCGGAGGCTATTGAATGGGATAAGGGCTAGTGCTGTTATGATATCATCTAGATTAATCTGACTGCCTCACCAGCAATGTTGAAAAAGGAAATAGAATTGACAACTTCGGAGGCTATTGAATGGGATAAGGGCTAGTGCTGTTATGATATCATCTAGATTAATCTGTGGGACCTAGATAAGTTTAAGAATCCAATTTTCCAATCTTTTAAAAATCATTTTAAGATTATTTTAAATTTTATGTATTACTTGACCTATAATAGCTGGACATATTTCTTGGGTACAGTGTGATAGTTCACAGTAATTGGCATGTCATCTCCACAAACATTTATCGTATCCTTCATTTGAGCACATTCAAAATCCCCTGCGGGAACTACGCTGAAGTACTAAACTCAGAAGAACTTTTCACCCTTCGGAAAGTGACACAGAGTCCGGTCATCGAGTGCATTAGTGTTTCACAGTGAAACAAATCGATCCCCACATTCACTTGCGACAGGTAGTGTGATGGTTGTGAATAATCTCAGACCTACAAGGAGGGCAGGGTTACTGCGCCAGTGCGTTGCTCAAAAAACGTCTGGATTCAGGGATTTGGAGCTTATGGAGTTGGAGAAGAGGGATTGGGGACCAGGATGAATTAACGGGTATAGGGGAACGTGATACAAAATGTGTTTCCTCAAAACAGGTCTGAAGGAGGCTGGTCTTCGCTGTGGGAGGAGGTTATTTCCTTTTGGTTTTGGTTTTCATTTTGTGAGAGATGATGGGAATCAGCTCTCTCTGGAGGCTGTCGCCCCTGGGGAGCAGGTGCCTGTCACTGGCAGGGCTGGGCAGGTGCTGTGCACAGCTCCATGGGGGAGCAGGGAGTGTAGGTGTGTGGCCGTGTGTGTGTGTCCCAGATGAACCTAACAGGGTCCAAGGAGGGGAGAGACCCACGGCACGGAGCGCCCATGCTATACCTGACCCTCACAATACCCTGGGAGACTCTGCTCTCTGTACAGTGGAGGGGAGGGCCTCCAGGTCCCACAGTGTGAGCTGGCAGAGGTCACACCCGGGTCCCCTACGCCCATGCTATACCTGACCCTCACAATACCCTGGGAGACTCTGCTCTCTGTACAGTGGAGGGGAGGGCCTCCAGGTCCCACAGTGTGAGCTGGCAGAGGTCACACCCGGGTCCCCTGCAGTGGCACTCTGGCCCACTCTTCCTCCTGAACCACTGAGAGCAGTTGGGCCCCGCAGGGCAGGAGCTGAGGCAGCTGCTTGGTCACGGGCAGTGCCCCAGGGTCAGGGCCTGGGGCGGGCAGCAGGGGCCTCCCCATGACAGGCCTGGGCCCACCCGAGGCCTTCACTGGGAGCAGGCTGGGCAGGAAGTGACCAGCTGGGCCGTGTCTGGAAGGACAGGACTCGGAAGGGAGCCCCACAGGCCCTGCTCAGAGATCCATACGTCCCTCAGGGGCTCCCCTGTTCCACCCAGCACTATTCCGTAAAATGGCTCTGCCTTGGAGCTGGCCCCTTGGTGCCACCTTGGAGATGACCCCTCAGGACCCCCTCAGAGGAACTCACCAGAGAGGG
>NW_022974664.1:0-1149 GCF_012274545.1 Fukomys damarensis
TGTCCCTGTGTGTCCCTGTGGCCTTGTCTACTCCTGCGGACTCTCCTACCTCTTTCCTTTGCAGAAAGGCTGCTCCCTCAGGCCATGGAGCTTGCCAATCACAGCTCTTCAGCTCCTCCTACCTCAGCCAGGCCTAGCCAATAACACACGAATTTCCCAGTCACCTGATTTGCCCGGGGATCACATGACCCCAGATTTGCCAATAGAGTCCTTCCTTAAGATTTTATAGGTAGAGGATTCTGGGCCTGGCAAGCTCCTTCTTTCCTCTGAAATGTGAGCATGAGTTGGTGCCATGGCTCTCTATCCAGCTCTTCCTGCCCCCATAGCTCACGCCAAAAGCTCTGATCACCCCTTCAGTCTTCCCATTCCACACTGCATTTGAGAGAAAGCTTAGCTACAGGAGAGAGAAAAAAAAAATGTTATCACAACCAAAACCAGCCCAGTTATGGCTGAGATCAAGAAAGAATGTGCCAGTTGTCAAGATGCACGTTTGAAAATCAGAATTTTTATTTTATTTATTTAATTTATTTTTTGGGCCAGGGATTGAACTCAGATCCTTGTGCTTGCAAGGCAGACAGCAGAACCACTGAGCCAAATCCCTGGCCCTCAAGGTGCAAATTTGTAATCCTGGCACTCAGAAGGCTGAGGCAGGAGCACCTTGAGTTCAAGCTCAGCCTGTGCAATTTAGGCACTTTCCTAAGATCCTATCTCAAAATAAATAAAAGGAGCTGGGGGTGCGGCTCAGTGTGAAGGTCCTGTGTTTAAGCCCCAGTACTCCCAGAAACACACACGACTTTGTGTGGATTAACTAAGTCGTTAGTACATGAAGGGTGACTGGCTGAATAGTCAAAATTTAAATCCGGAATCTGTCCTGGGCCCCTAAAATGTCCCACACTGGCAGATGTCAGTTCTGCCTGAGCCTGACCTAGGTGGGGAGATGGCTCAGGCAGAGCGGGTCATGCAGCAGAGTAACAATCCAGCAAACCCATCCCCTCCGGCTGTGGACCCTTTGCAGTGCGAGGGCTCTGTCCTAACACCACAAGGCACCATGAGGCAGGCGGGGCCAAGGTTACCTGCCTTGGTTAGAGCTCTGTCACCCGCACCCTTGATGCCAGAGGCTCCCTTTTTTACTTTTTGAAACAGAGTCTC
>NW_022974664.1:1566-3654 GCF_012274545.1 Fukomys damarensis
GTGTCCTCCCCTCCGCCACACCCAGCACACAGTGTCCTGCTTCCCTGGCCCCAGGACCTGGCTCGGGCTCAGGTGCCACTCCAGCCAGGCCCACGCACGGATACTGCCAAACCCTCTGTGCCCGAGCCCCAGGCCTGGCAACGGGGCACGAGCTTGGGGACTCCCCCATCCTTGGTCCCACCTCCCTCAACCTAGGAGCTTCCTCTTGGTTCACGGAAGCCCCTGGTACCCCGGAAATGGCTCCCAAGGACAGCAAGCGGTGCCTTGGTCACCTTGACAGCCTCCAGGAGAGGGGCCTCCGTCAGCAGCTTCTGAGGTGGGGACGGTGTGTGTGGGAGGCAGGCTCGGCTGCATGTCGGAGGTGACAAGAGCTGCCTTTCTGTCCCCTATGAGCCTGTGTATTCCTGAGCGTGGGAAGAAGACACAGCCCGCCCGTTGCTGGGGACGGAAGACCCATATTTGGCTCTCGGTTCAGCTGAGACACCATTCTCACTTTCCCAGCAATCAGAAGCCACGGGTAAGGGCTCCGTCACCAGCCCGTAGGGACAGACGGGAAGGGTTGGCCCTGGGGCTGCGCACAGGAGAAGGAAGGGGACAGAGGAAGGCGGCAGAGGGAAGCAAGAAGGAAGAAGGAGGAACAGACTGCACCCCTTTGGCTGCAGAGAAGCTGGTCCAGGCTCCTCGCCTCACCTACTGGGAGTCGGAGGCCCAGAGAGGGGCAGCATCTCGCCCAAGGACACACAGCCAAGTTGAGACTAAGCCCAAACAGAGTCACAGAACAAGGACTCTGGGCCAGAAGACATTTTGTGGACATCTCCTGTGCTCCAGAAATAAGGGGGGCTTCCTGGGTCCTGCCCTGCTTGGCTTCCAGAGGTGGGAGTGGGCGGGAGCCAAGTACTGGAGAAAGGGCAAAGGCCCCCACAGGGCCAGCCCTGACCCTTCACAACCTCACAGGGCACAGATTCTCCCGAGCCCCACTTTTCTGACAACAAAGGGGCCCCAGGTCCCAGGGCAGAGGTGGCACAACAGGGAGGCGCACCTCAGCATCTGAGCCGGGCCCCCACCCCTGCGCCCGGGGCACCCTCCTTCTGGCCTAGCCAGGGTGAGGCGTCCCTGCTGAGCACGGACCCCTCCCCGGCCTTCCTTCCTGTCTGGACTTGGAACTCGCTGTGGGCTTTTCCATGGCCCTGGCACATCCGAGGGCAGAAATGGTCCTTGGGCATCTCTAAGGCCTTGTGCCTGGCACGCACGGCAGGTGCTTCAGGACTGCTATGGAATAAACGCAGCCAGGTGGAGCACGGCTGTCCTCCCAGCTGTTGGGAGGCCGAGGCAGGAGGATCACTAAGAGTCCAGCGAGCTCTTGAGTGCATGTTGGAACGAGATCAGGCTATGCGGAAGGTGGTGTGGCCACATGCCTGGCACGCACGGCAGGTGCTTAAGGACTGCTATGGAATGAACGCAGCCAGGTGGAGCACGGCTGTCATCCCAGCTGTTGGGAGGCCGAGGCAGGAGGATCGCTTCGAGTCCAGCGAGCTCTTGCACGCATGAAGGATGGGGGGCAGAACACAGGTCCTCCAAAGCATGACGGAGGCCACCAGGAGAGCCTGGAGAAGACAAAGCCAGGGAACCACAGGCCACTCGGGAGCACAGGCCGTACCTGGGGAACCTTGCCAGGGTGGAGCGGCTGAATGGAGTGCGGAGGCACCGGCAGGTAGAGCTGGGACATTTTCATCCCGCTTTTCCCCTGCTGGCAGAGCCTGGGGACAGAACCCCTGCCTGCCACCTTCACGGTCCCAGCCAGAAGGGGCTGTGCCTGGGGCTCCAGAGTCATCAGAGAGCTGGGTGGCCTCTGTGGGGAGGGCAGGGGAGAGGAGAAGAGGGGGTGCTGGGAAGGACGTGTCCATGGGCCAGCCCTGCTCTGGCAGCTGCCCCATTGGGCTGGGGCCTCAGGCTTTATTGACTAATCCTCAATCACCCACTAGCCTGATTTATTCTCTCGCCGCCTGTGAGCTCACAAGATACCATTGTCTGCAGTCACTACTGGCCCGGGCCACTTCCGTGGGGCACCGCGACCCTCCTTTGCCCTCT
>NW_022974665.1:0-9713 GCF_012274545.1 Fukomys damarensis
TCATGGTTGGATTAGCTGTCCGGTTGGGTTAGGGATAGGGTTAAGGGTTTAGAGATACTGTTGGGATTAGGTTTTGGGTGTGGTGTTAGGTTTAGTGTTAGGTTTAGGGTTAGCCTTTATTGTTAGCATTAGCATTGAGGTTTTGTGACAGGTTTAGTAGTAGGATTAGGTTAGGCATTATGAATATGGATGGAGTTCATTTACCTGATGATTGCAGTGTGAGTGTGAAGGATAGGGCAAGTATGTTGAGGAGGGTGAGGAATAGCACTGGATTCCAGGTACTTGAGTATTACAGACATAATGGGTAGTACTTGGGATGAGTATAGGGTTAGGCTTAGTTTTAGGGTTAGGAATAGTTTTAGAATTTCACCCCATGTATACTGTAGTATGGTTTAGATTGTTAGTATTAGTGTTAATTTTGTGGTTCGGGTTAGGATTGGTTCAAGAATGTAAGTACTTGGGTATGAGTCATGGTTGGTTTACGGTCAGGCTTGATGTTGGACTCAGTGAGAGTGTAGGAATTTCAGTCCCTGTGTATTGGATTGTGAGTCTCTTAGTTAATATCAGCATTCAATTTGGCCTTAGGGTTAGGAATAGTGCAGGATTTCAAGTACCACTGTATGAGATCTTGGGAGTAAGGCTTAGAGTAAGGATTAGGTTGAGGGATGGTATCTTGGAAATGGATGGAACTCACTTACATGACAATTTGAGTGTGAGATTGCAGGTTAGGGCCAGGATTTTTATGAGAGTGAGGTAGAGTGTCAGATTCCAAATACTTGAGCATTGTAGTGTAGCTAGGATTTGTAGAGTTTGGCTTAAGTTTAGGGTGAGGATTCATCTTAGGGTTAGGCACAGTGTTACAATTTCACTACATATATAGTGGATTATGGTTTTGAGTTTAATGTTATTGTTAATTTTAGGATTAGGTTTAGGAATCATTTAGGAATGTAAGCACCTGGGTTAGGCTTCTTGCTATAGTTAGGGTTAGGGTTAGTTTTGGGTGAATGATAGTCTTTGAATTTCTGTTACTGGGTATTGGAGTTTGGGTTCCATAATTAGTGTCAGCATTACCTTTAGCCTGAGCTTTATGAATAGTGTGGGATTTGAAGTACCACTGTATTGATACTGGGGAATATTGTTTATGGTTAGGTTTAGGGGTAGGCTTGGTGAAAGGGATATGCATGGAATTCAAGTGCCTCATAATTGGAATTTGTGAATGAAGATTAGGGTAGGGATTTCTATGAGCCTGAGGTATACTGTGGGATTCCATGGATCTGAGCATTGCAGTGCAGCTCAGATGGGTAGTGTTAGCTTTAGTGTTAGTTTTCAGTTTAGACTCTGGCCTAATTTTAGGTATAGTGTCGATATTTCACTCCCAGTGTACTGGAGTGTGGTTTGAATGTTTAATGTTAGCATAAACTGTAGGATTATGGGTGGCAGAGGTGTGCAATTCCAGGTTACATAGGTTAGGGCTAGGGTAGTTGTAGGTTTAGAGTTAAGTTTGGGGCAAGTCTTAGTCTTGGAATTTATCTAGGGGCATGTTTCAGTGTGGGTTTCGTAGTCACTATCATGATTAGATTTGGCATTGGGTTTAGGAATAGTGTAGTATTTCAAGTGCCTCAGTATTGGACTGTGCCATTAATGGATTGGTTTATGGTTAGGACTTTTTGGGGCATAGGGGCATGGATGGAATTGAAGTACCTTATAAGTTGAATGTGAGTGTGACAGTTGGGGGCCATGATTTTTCTGAGGGTGAAGAATACTGTTGGACTCCAAATACCAGAGCATTGCAGTGTAGCTCTCATGATCACTGTTAGATTTAGCATTAGGGCTTAGATTAAGCTTAGGTTTAGGAATCATCCCAGAATTTCACTTCCTGTGTATTGCAGTGTGGGTTTGAAGGTGTTATTGCAAATTTTAGATTTAGGATTGGGAGTGGTGTCAGAATGCGTGCACCTGTGTTAGTTTTAGGTTCATTGTTGGGTTAGCCTTTGGTCTGAGTTACAGATAGGGTTAAGGCTTTAGGGATACCATTCTGGTTAGCGTTTGTGTGATGTGTTAGGTTTAGGATTAGAGGTAGGAGTTAGGGGTTAGGATTAGGCTTACTGTTAGGCTTTAAGGTTAGCATTAGTTTTGAGGTTTTGCAATAGATTTAGAATTAGGGTTAAGTTTGGCATTACAAATATGGATGGTGTTCAAGTACCTAGTGATTGCAGTGTGACTGTGAATCTTACAGCATGTATGATCAAGAGGTTGAGGAATAGTGTGGGATTCCAGGTAACTGAACATTGCAATGTAGTTATATTTGGTAGTGCTTGGGTTGAGTATAAGGTTAGGGTTCGGTATAAATTCAACATTTCACTACCTGTGTACTGCAATATGGGTTAAATTATTAGTGCTAGTGTTAATTTTAGGGTTTGGGTTAGGATTGGTGTAGGAATGTAAGTACCTGGGTTAGGGTTCATGGCAGTTGTTAGGGTTAGGGTTAGGGTTGGGGTCAGGAAGAGTGTAGAAATTTCCTGTGAATTGAAGTATGGTTCTCATAGGGTTTTGTTTGTTTGTTTGTTTGTTTTTTGTGGTTTTTTATTTTGAGACAGGGTCTCACTATGTAGTTGAGACTGACGTGGAATATCACTATGTATCCCTGGCTGGTCTCGAACACACAGTGATCCTCCTCCCTGAATCTCCTGAGTGCTGGGATTACAGGTGTGGGCCACCATGCCTGGCTGTTTCTCATAGTTAATATCAGCATTCAAATTGGCCTTACGGTTAGGAATAGTGTAGGATTTCAAGTACCACTGTTTTGGAATTTGGGAGTGAGGCTAAGGCTAACAATTAGGGTGATGTATGATGTAATTGTGTATGAGATGCATTCATTTCTTGGAGGTCCTATGTCATGGCCTGTACTTTGTGCTGGGATCTCGGTACACATCTCCCCTTACTTCTTGTAAGGGAGTGGTCCTTGTGCAAAGGCTCATAAATAGGCCCATGCTGGGATTTTATGACCTGTGTAACATGTTGGGCTATGGAAGACCCAGCCAGGGCCTTTGGTCTTTTTGGCAGCTCTCTTCAGAAGATCCTCCTCCAGGTCCTGCCCCTCCACCTTAGCAGACCACTTCCTCCCAGGTGAAGGACGCGCCCCTCAGGTTGCCCTGTCTTCCTCATATGGCCCTTCTTCCAAGAGAGTTGTTTTAGGCCCAAGGAGAAGGGCCATTTGCCCTGAGTTAAACAGCAAAATGTCTTAGAGTGCTGTTGCTCAAGGGCCTTTCTCGGGGGAAAATTCAAGCAGCTGGGTGTTTCATCTGCTCATCAGGCCCTTGAGCCCAGGCCATGGTTTTGTTAAAATTATGGTGCTCTGTATATCTCCCCTTGAGCAGGGTGGGACCCAGATTTTTGAAGGTGGAAAAATGAATTAAGAGGTGTTGGACCAGAGTCAGGGGGTTCGATTTCGAAAGCTCAGATGCCCATACAATATTAAGGGTGGCAGGCAGAGAGTGAGAGTGCACAGTGAGGGGCAGAGCCAACCCAGAGCTGGACTGTCATAATGCTGGTGAGTTGGCAGCTGAGAAGAGTGGTCACGAGGGTCGTGGAAGGGTGAATAGTGGGAACCATGGAGACTGCAGTAGACAGGCTTGGCCCTGAATGTCATCCCCATCTGTTTGGACAGGTCTCCTGGCTCCTCCTCAAAGATGCACGTGTGAAGAGGGCCTAAAGACACTGAGGATTTTTGCCTCTCAGTCCTGGTGGCCCGAGTTGGAGGGCATCACCAAGCTTCATGATCAGTTTCCAGAAGTCAGCAGGTGGGTGAGTGGGCACTCTGACCTTCACATCTATGTATCATTTTAAGAGAGATACAGTCCCAGTAGCAACAAATGAGCCTTTGTCACCAGTATTCAAGTACAGCACAGTTTTACCTAGTTAGTTCCCAGGATTATCAGACTGTCCTCACCATCTAACTCCAGACTTTCTTGCCATCCTTCCAAATGGGAAGCTCTGTAGCCTGAAACAGCCTCCTGAGTATCTTCCTTGGCACTGCAAAGACATTTCTCATATCCATTTCTGGTGTTCACACTCTAAAAGTTGCATAAGTAAAATCCTACAGGATAAGTCTTCATCTGCCTGGTGTCCTTCACTTCAGAGAAAGTTTTGTTCCTTAGGCCCTCTTGCAGACCTTGACACAGCTCTGTGCCTTGTTGAAGCCCAATATGTTGTATTAACTTGGCTCCAGTTTCTGAAACAGAAGTCATTTTCCTCTATCCCACTTCTCAGAGATGCCCCTTCCTGGTTTCCTACTTTTCCTCTAGGCACCAAGCCAGCATTGTTGGCTCTCTCTATTCTGTGGATCCCTCTCCCAATTTCCCAGCCACTTCACCACATCAGAGCCTCAGGTTCCCTCCTACAAGCCCATTGTGGAGGACACTGTGCCCACTCTGCCACTGCAGAAACAGGTGCCCATCAAACTCACCTGCTTTCCATGCATCCACAACTCCCTATTGCCCTGGCTGCCTCCTATTCACATCCCCCATCCTCATTTCACTGCTTCTTCCTTTCATGCCTTCCCTCAGTACTTTTCTTCCCCTCCCATGACTCCAGTTTCCTCCCTTTCCAGTAGACAGAAGATTACAGCCATCAAATACCATTGAAATGAAATTTGGACATACCCAACTTGGGAACCCCATGCCTTGTCATTCTTCATCATGTTTTGGAAGCGCTGTGTAAAATGGCATTGGAAGAAAGGAAAGTGTTGGAGTCGGTATGGGATCAAATTGTGTTAGTGACTCTTTCAGTTGTCCCAGGTGCAATGCCATGCCCTGAACTGTGGAGTGAAATTTCAGTACATGTATCCACGCACTGCTTGGAAGGAATGGGTCCTTGTGGAGTGGCTGGAAAATAGAACTGTGTTGCTAGGTGAGACTTGAGTGACATACAGGGGTAAGGGAGACCCAGCCGGGGCCATTGGGCTTTTTGGCAGCTCTGCCTTTCAGAAGGTCCTCCCCCAGGTCCTGTCCCCAACCTCAGCAGGACACTATTTCCCAGGTGAGGGACCCACCCCACAGGTTGCCAAGTCTTCCTCATGTGGCCCTGCTATCTCTAAGAGTGGTTTTAGCACCCAACCTGAGTGGTCATTTGACCCGAGTTAAACAGAACCTGTTTTAGCATGCTTGTGTTCAGGGGCCTTTCATGGGGAAACTGCAGGCAGTTTATGCTACTTGTGTTTAATCCACCCAGTGAGCCAAGGACATTGATTTGTTCAATGTGTCCTGCCATCTCGCCCTTCACATGAGATGGGTAGAGCCAGGTTTTTTGAAGGAGAAAATAGATATTGAGTATATACCAAGAGGAGTTGGATCAGAGTCAGTGAGGCTAATTTCGAAGGCCCAGATGTAAACTCGGTGTCCACAGAGGGTGACAGAGAGTCAGAGTGCACAGTGAGGGGCAGGGCCATGATACAGCTCAACTGTCATGATGCCAGTGAGGTGGCAGCTCAGAAATGTGGCCATGGTGGTGGGGGAGGGGTGGATTGAGGAAATCATGGAGAGTGCAGCAGACAGGCTTGGTCCTGATAGTTTCCCCATCCATTTGGGCAGATCTCCTAGCTCCTGCACAAACATGCGAAGTAGAAGAGGCACTGAGGACACCGTGAGGATTTTTGTCTCTCATCTCTGTTGGCTGAGGGTAGAGGGCATCACTGTGCTTCATGACCATGTCCTAGAATTCAGCAGGTGAGTGAACACTCTGTCCTTCATAGTTATGTCTTCTATTTATGGAGATGAAGTCCCAGTATCATCCAATGTGCCCTTTTCACCAGTTTTCATGTACAGCTCAGCTTTGCCTTGTTTATCCTCTGGACTTTGCATTGTCAACACCATTCATGTCCAGATGTTCTCACCTTCCTTTCACATGGGAAACTCAGTGGCCTGGAACTGCCACCTGAGACTCCTCCCTGTCCCATGGCCCTGGGAACACCTTTGTCCTGTCTGTTTCTGGTGTGCACACTCCAAAGACTGCAGAAAGGGAATCATACAGGAAGGTTCTTTATCTGCCTGATGTTCTTCACTCTGTTGAAAGTCCTCTTCCTTAGTCCCTCTTGCAGCAATTGAACCAGGCCTGTGCCTTCTTAAGGCCTAGTACTTGGTTAAACTTTTCTCTAGTCTCTGATTCAGAACTCATTTCCTCCCTTCCAGCTCCTCTGGGCTGCCCCCTCCTGGTTTCCTACTTTTCACCTAGCCACCTTGCTAGCATTTTGACCTACCTCCATTAAATTGATCCCGCTATCAATTTCCCAGCCCCTTGACCACATTAGAGCCTCCTGGTCCCTCCTAAAAGGAACTTTTCAGGAAACTGTGCCCACACATCTACTGTAGAACCAGGTGCCCATCTGACTCTCCAGCTTTCCTCACAATCACAAAGGCCATATTGTGCTGGCTGCCTCATAGTCACCTCTCCCTGCCACATTTGTGTACTTCCTACTTTCCTACCTTCCCTCACTACTTTCCTTTCACTCCAGTTTTCTCTCTTTTAGGAAGATGAGTGATTTCAGTCCTCCAATGACATGGAAATGCTATTTATACCTAGCTAACTCGGGAATTCTGTTTCTCATCATTCTACAACAGGATTTGGTGGTGCTGTGTTCCTTGGCATTAGAAGACAAGAAAATGTTGGCTCAGTACATGATGTAATTGTGTATGAGGTGGATTCAATTGTTAGAGGTGGTAAGTCATGGCCTCTACTTTGTGCTGGGATCTCAGTACACATCTCCTCTTACTTCTTGGAAGGGATTGGTCCTTCTGCAAAGGCTCGTAAATGGGCCTGTACTGGGATGTTGCAACCAGTGTGACATGTTGGGCTATGGAAGACCCAGCCAGGGCCTTTGGTCTTTTTGGCATCTCTGTCTTTCAGAAAGTCCTCCCCCAGATCGTGTACCCAACCTCAGCAGGATGCTATTTCCCAGGTGAGGGTCCTGCCGCACAGGTTGCCTTGTCTTCCTAATGTGGCCCTTCTTCCCCAAGAGCAGTTTTAGGGCCCAACCTGAATGGTCATTTGCCCCAAGTTAAACATCACCTGTCTTAGCGTGCTTGTGTTCAGTCACCTATCACAGGGAAACCACAGGCAGTTTATGCTACTTGTGTTTAATCCACCCAGTGAGCCAAGGACATTGATTTGTTCAAAGTGTCCTGCCATCTTGCCCTTCACATGAGATGGGTAGAGCCAGGTTTTTTGAAGGAGGAAATAGATATTTGAGTATATACACCAAGAGGAGTTGGATCAGAGTCAGTGAGGCTAATTTCAAAGGCCCAGATGTAAACTCGGTGTCCACAGAGGGTGGCAGAGAGTCAGAGTGCACAGTGAGGGGCAGAGCCATGATACAGCTCAGCTGTCATGATGCCAGTGAGGTGTTAGCTCAGAACTGTGGCCATGATTGTGGGGGATAGGTGAATGGAGTAAACCACGGAGCCTGCACCAGACAGGCTTGGTCCTGAGTGTCATCCCCATCCATTTGGGCAGATCTCCAGGTTCCTGCACAAACATGCAAGGGAGAAGAGGCACTGCGGACACCATGTGGGTATTTATTTCTCACTCATGTTGGCTGAAGGTGGAGGGCATCACCATGCTTCATGACCAGGTCTTCTATTTATGGAGATAAAGTCCCAGTGACATCCAGTGTGCCTTTCACACCAGATTTCACATATGGCTCAGCTTTACCTTGTTTGTTCAACTGAAATTGGGATTGTCACCACCATTCATCTCCAGATTTTCTCACCTTCCTTTCACATGGGAAAATCTGAGGCCTGGAACTGCCTCCTGAAACTCCTCCCTGTGCTCTGGCACACGTTTTCCTGTCACTTTCTGGAGTTCACACTCTAATGTCCCCAGGAAGGGAAGCATACAGGAAGGCTCCTTGTCAGCCTGGTATCCTTCACCCCATACAAAGTCCTCTTCTTTTGTCCTTGCAGCATTTGACCCAGACCTGTGCCTTCTTAAGGCCTAGTATGTTGGTTAAACTTTTCTCGAGTCTCTGTTACAGAACTCCCTTCCTTCCTTCTAATTCCTTGGGGATAACCATTTCTTTTTTCCTGCATTTCCCCTAGCCACCTAGCCATCACTTTAGACTACCTGCATTCCTCTGAACCCTCTCCCAATTTCCCAGCCCCTTCACCACTTTAGAGCCTCCTGGTCCCTCCTCCAAACCTACCACTGGGGACACTGTGCCCACACAGCCACTGCAGGATCAGGTGCCCATCTGACCTTCCTGCTTTTCTCACAATCACAAAGGCCCTATTGCTCTGGCTGCCTCATACTCACATCCCTCTCCCACATTTCCCTGCTTCCTCCTTTCACGCCTTCCCTCTCTGCTTTCCTTCAATTCAAAGTAACCCAGTTTTCTCTCTTTTGGGAAGATGAGTGATTTCAGCCCTCCATTGCCATGGAAATGATAATTGTCCTTAGCCAAACTGGGAATTCTCTTTCTCATCATTCTGCAGCATGATTTGGATGTGCTGTATTCCTTGGTATTGGAAGACTAGAAAATGTTGGCTCAGTACATGATGTAATTGTGTATGAGATGCATTCAATTGTTCAAGGTCCTATGTCATGGCCTGTACTTTGTGCTGGGACCTCAGTACACATATCCTTTTATTTCTTGAAAGTGATGGGTGCTCAAGCAAAGGCTGGTAAATAGGCCTGTGCTGGGAGTCTGTGGCCTGTGTGACATATCGGGGTAAGGGAGATCCAGCCAGGGCCTTTTTGTCTTTTGGAAGCTCTGTCTGTTCAGAAGATCCTCCTCCAGGTCCTGACCCCCCACCTCAGCAGGCCTCTTTCTCCCAGGTGAAGGATCTGTCCCTTAGTTTGCCCTGAATTCCTGCTGTGGTCGATCTTCGAAGAAGAGTGCTTTTAGGCCCAAGGAGAGGGGCCATTTGTTCTGAGTTAAATGGCAAAATGTCTTAGTGTGCTGTTGTTCAGGAGCCTTTCACAGGGAAAACAGAAGTAGTTTGGTTTTTCCTCTGCTCATCAGGCCCTTGAGCCTAGGCTATTTTATTAAAATATACTGCTCTGTAGATCTCCCCTTGAGCGCGGTTGGACCTGAATTTCTGAGGGTGGAAAAATGAATTGAGAGGTGTCAGATCAGAGTCAGTGAGGTGCATTTTGATGGGTAAGGGACCCAGGTGTCCATACAATGTTAAGGGAGGCTGGCAGAGAGTGAGAGTTCACAGTGAGGGTCAGGGCCAGACTCGAGCTCGGCTGTCATAATGCTGGTGAGTTGACCATTCTGAGAAGAGTAGTCCTTGGTGTGGGGAAGTGTGAATAGTGGGAATCATGGAGACTGCAGAAGACAGGCATGGCCTTGAGCATCATCCCCATCCGTTGGGGCAGGTCTTCCTGGATCCTGCTCAAGGATGCAAGTGAGAAGATTCCCTGAGGACAGTGAAGATTTTTATGTCTCAGTCGTGGTGGCTCAGGCTGTAGGGCATCACCATGCTTCATGACCAGATTCCAGAAGGTCACAAGTGGGTGAGTGAGCACTGGTTTCTTCACATTTATGTATCCTTTTAAGTGAGATAGAGTCCCAATGTGATAGAGCAGCCAGTGTGCCTTTGTCACCAGTTTTCAGGTACAGCTCAGTTTAACCTAGTTAGTTTACAAGGCTGTTGGACTGTCATAACCATCCATCTCCAGACTTTCTCACCATCCATTTTTTTTTTTTTTTTTTTTTT
>NW_022974665.1:9730-25000 GCF_012274545.1 Fukomys damarensis
TTTTTGTACCGGATTGAACTCGCAGGCCACCAAACCACTGAGCTAAATCCCCGGCCCCTCTCACCATCCTTTGAAATGGGAACCTCTGTGGCCTGAAACAGCCACCTGAGTCTATTCCCAGGGCCCTGGCACTGGCAACACTTTTCTCCTGCAGGATTCTGGTGTTCACACTGTAAAAGCGACATGAGTGGGGTGTCCTTCACTCCAGAGGAAATGCTCTTCCTCGGGCCCTCTTGCAGCCCTCGACCCAGTCCTTTGTCTGGTAAGGCCGAATATCTTGGGTAGTCTTTTCTCTAGTTTCTGAAACAGAACTCATTTTCCTCCATCACGCTTCTCAAAGATGCCCCTTCCTGGTTTCCTACTTTTCTACGAGACACCAAGCCAGCACCATGGGCTTCCTCCATGCGTCAGATTCCTCTTCCAAATTCCAAGCTCTTTTGCACATGAGAGCTTCATGTTCCCTCCTATCATCCCACAGTGGAGGACACTGTGCCCACTCCGCCACTGTAGCAACAGGTGCCCATCAATCTCTCCTGTTTTCCTCACATCCACAAGTCCCTATTGCCCTGGCTGCCTCCTATTCACATCCTCCGTCCTCATTTCCCTACTTCTTCTTTTCATTCCTTCCCAGTACTTTCCTTCCCCTCCTATGCCTCAAGTTTCCTCCCTTTCCAATAGACAGAGGATTACAGCCATCAGATACCACTGAAATGAAATTTGGACTTAGCCAACTTGGGAATCCTATGCCTCATCATTCTTCATCATGTTTTGGAAGCACCGTGTAAAGTAGCATTCAAGGAAAAGAAAGTGTTGGACTCAGTATGGGATCTAATTGGGTTTGCGATTCCTTCAAATGTCCCAGGTGCAATACCATGCCCTGGACTGCAAAAGAAATCTTGATACGTGTCTCCACACACTGCTTGGAAGGGATGTGTCCTTGTGGACTGGCTGGAAAATAGTACCCTGCTGCTAGTTTGAGACTTGTGTGACCTGCAGGGGTAAGGGAGACCCAGCCGGGGCCATTGGGCTTTTGGGCAGCTCTGCCTTTCAGAAGGTCCCCCCAGATCCTTTCCCCAACCTAAGCAGGATGCTATTTCCCAGGTGTGAGTCCCACCCCACAGGTTGCCTTGTCTTCCTAATGTGGCCCTTCTTCCCCTAAGAGCAGTTTTAGGGCCCAACCTGAACGGTCATTTGCCCCAAGTTAAACAGCACCTGTCTTAGCATGCTTGTGTTCAGGGGCCTTTCACAGGGAAACTGCAGGCAGTTTATGCTACTTGTGTTTAATCCACCCAGTGAGCCAAGGACATTGATTTGTTCAATGTGTCCTGCCATCTCGCCCTTCACATGAGATGGGTAGAGCCAGGTTTTTTGAAGGAGGAAATAGATATTTGAGTATATACACCAAGAGGAGTTGGATCAGAGTCAGTGAGGCTAATTTCAAAGGCCCAGATGTAAACTCGGTGTCCACAGAGGGTGGCAGAGAGTCAGAGTGCACAGTGAGGGGCAGGGCCATGATACAACTCAGCTGTCATGCCGCCAGTGAGGTGGTAGCTCAGAACTGTGGCCGTGGTTGTGGGGGAGAGGTGAATGGAGTAAACCATGGAGCCTGCACCAGACAGGCTTGGTCCTGAGTGTCATCCCCATCCATTTGGGCAGGTCTCCTGGCTCCTGCTCAAAGATGCAAGGGAGAAGAGGCACTGAGGAAACCATGTGGGTATTTATTTCTCACTCATGTTGGCCGAGGGTTTAGGGCTTCACCATGCTTCATGACCAGGTCCGAGAATTCAGCAGGTGAGTGAACACTCCGTCCTTCATAGTTATGTCTTCCATTTATGGAGATGAAGTCCCAGTAGCATCCAATGTGCCTTTTTCTCCAGTTTTCATGTACAGCACAGCTTTACCTTGTTTATGCACTGGACTTTGGGATTGTCATCACCATTCATGTCCAGATGTTCTCGCCTTCCTTTCACATGGGAAACTCAGTGGCCTGGAACTGCCACCTGAGACTCCTCCCTGTCCCATGGCCCTGGGAACATCTTTGTCCTGTCTGTTTCTGGTGTGCACACTCCAAAGACTGCAGAAAGGGAATCATACAGGAAGGTTCCTTGTCTCCCTGGAGTCCTTCACTCCATTGAAAGTCCTCTTCCTTAGTCCCTCTTGCAGCAGTTGACCCAGGCCTTTGCCTTCTTAAGGCCCAGTATCTTGGTTAAACTTTTCTCTAGTCTCTGAGTCAGAACTCATTTCCTCCCTTCCAGCTCCTCTGGGCTGCCCCTTCCTGGTTTCCTACTTTTCACCTAGCCACCTTGCCAGCACTTTGGCCTACTTCCATTAAGCTGATCCCACTACCAATTTCCCAGCCCCTTGAGCACATTAGAGCCTCCTGGTCCCTCCTAAAAGGAACTTTTCAGGAAACTGTGCCCACACGTCTACTGCAGGGCCAGGTGCCCATCTGACTCTCCAGCTTTCCTCACAATCAGAAAGGCTGTATTGTGCTGGCTGCCTTATAGTCACCTCACCCTGCCACATTTGTCTACTTCCTACTTTCCTGCCTTCCCCTCGCAATTGTCCAGTTTTCTCTCTTTTGGGAAGATGAGTGATTTCAGCCCTCCGATGACATGGAAATGATATTTGTTCTTAGCCAACTTGGGAATTCTGTTTCTCATCATTAAGCAACAGGATTTGGAGGTGCTGTGTTCCTCAGTATTAGAAGACTAAAAAATTTTGGCTTAGTACATGATGTAATCGTGTATGAGTTGCATTCAACTGTTGGAGGGGCTATGTTCTGGCCTGTGTTTTGTGCTGGGATCTTGGCACACATCTCCCCTTCTTGGAAGGGCTTGGTCCTTCTGCAAAGGCTCATAAATAGACCTGTCCTGGGATTTTGTGACCTGTGTGACATGTCAGGCTACGGAAGACCCAGCCAGGGCATTTGGTCTTTTTGGCAGCTCTGTTCAGAAGGTCCTCCTCCTGGTCCTGCCCCCCCAAACACACCTTAGAAGACAACTTCCTCCCAGGTGAAGGACGCGCTCCTCAGGTTGCCCTGTCTTCCTCATGTGGCCCTTCTTCCAAGAGAGTTGTTTTAGGCCTAAGGAGAAGGGCCATTTTCCCTGAGTTAAACAGCAAAATGTATTAGAGTGCTGTTGCTCAGGGGCCTTTCTCAGGGGAAAACTAAAGCAGTTTGGTGTTTCGTCTACTCATCAGGCTGTTGAGCCTAGGCTATTGATTTATTAAAATTATGCCGCTCTGTAGATCTGCCCTTGAGTGTGGTGGGACCCGGATTTCTGAGGATGGAAAAATGAATTGAGAGGTGTCAGATCAGAGTCATTGAGGTGGATCTTGATGGCTCAGATGCCCCTACAATATTAAGAGGGGCTAGCAGAGAGTGAGAGTGCACAGTGAGGGGCAGAGCCAATCCAGAGGTGGGCTGTCATAATGCTGGTGAGTTGGCACCTGAGAAAAGTGGTCATGGGGGTGGGGAAAGGGTGAATAGTGGGAATGATGGAGACTGCACCAGACAGGCTTGACCCTGAGTGTCATCCCCATCCATTTGGGCAGGTCTCCTGGCTCCTGCTCAAAGATGCGCATTTGAAGAATTCCGGAGGACCCTGATGATTTTTCTTTCATTCATCCTGGCCCAGGCTGGAGGGCATCACCACGCTTCATGACCAGGTCCCAGAAGGCCACATGTGGGTGAGTGAACACTGTGTTCTTCACATTTATGTAGCCTTTCAAGTGAGATAGATTCCGAGTAGCAGCCAACGTGACTTTGTCACCAGTTTTCAAGTACAGTCAGCTTTACCTAGTTAGTTTACAGGACTGTCATCACCATCCATCTCCAGACTTTCTAGTCATCCTTCATAATGGGAAGCTCTGTGGCCTGAAAAGGCCACATGAGTCTTCTCCTGGGCCACTGGCCCTAGCAACACTTTTCTCCTGTCTGATTCTGGTGTTCACACTGTAAAGGTGGCATGCATGAGTGGAATCCTGTGTAATGGGTTATTGTCTGTATGGTGTCCTTCACTCCATAGGAAATGCTCTTCCTTAAGCTCTCTTGCACCCCTTGACCCAGTCCTGTGCCTGGTAAGGCCAAATATCTTTGGTAGTCTTTTCTCTAGTTTCTGAAACAGATCTTGTTTTCCTCTGTGTTGCTTCTCAGAGATGCTCCTTACTGGTTTCCTATTTTTCCCCTAGCCACCAAGCCAGCACTGTGCACTCACTCTATTTCTCTGATCCTTCTTCCAACTTCCCAGGCCCTTTGACACATGAAAACCTTATGTTCTCTCTTTCACACCTACTGCAGAGGACACTATGCCCACACTGCCATTCTAGGAGCAGGTGCCCACCAAACTATCCTGCTTTCCTCACATCCAAAAGTCCTTATTGCCCTGGCTGCCTCCTAAGCACATCCCTTGGTCTCCTTTCCCTGCTTCTTCCTTTCATGCCTTTCCTCAGTACTTTCCTTCCCCTCCCATGTCTCCAATTTCCTGCCTTTCCAGTAGACAGAGGGTTACAGCCCTCAGATACCTGTGTTTTAATGCAAGTTGAATTTAGCCAATTTGGGAACCCTGTGTCTCCTCATTCCTCACCATGTTTTGGAAGTGTTGTGTAAAATAGCATTGTAAGAAAAGAACGTGTTGGACACAGTCTCAGATCTAATTGTGTCTGAGATTCCTTCAGTGCCCCAGGTGCGATGCCACACCTTGGACTCTGTAGTGAAATCTCAGTACACATTTCCACTTACTTCTTGGAAGGGGTGTGTCCTTGTGGAATGGCGGGAAAATAGGACTGTGCTACTACTTTGAGACTTATGTGACAAGCAGGTGTAAGGGAGACCCAGCCAGGGCCATTGGGCTTTTTCATATCTCTGCCTTTTCAGAAGGTCCTCCAGGTGTGTCCCCAACCTGAGCAGGACACTATTTCCCACATGAAGCACCTGCCACACAGGTGGTCTTGTCTTTCCCATGTTTGTTTCCCCTAAGAGAGGTTGTAAGGCCCAATGTATAAGGCCCAGCTAGCTAGTCAGCTGGTGTTCAGGGACCTTTCATAAGGAGAGCCCAGGGAGTTTATGCTACTTCTGTTTAATCCACCCATTGAGCCAAGGCCATTGATTTTTTTCACTGTGTCCTGCCATCAAGACCTCCATCAAGACATGAGATGGGTTGGACCCAGGTTTCTTAGGGAGGAAATAGATATGGGGGATCTATGGAGTGGAGATGGATCAGAGTCAGTGGGGCAAATTTCCAAGGTCCAGGTGTAAATTCAGTGTCCATAGAGACTGGCATAGAGTCAGAGTGCACAGTGAAGGGCAGGGCCATAACACAGCTCAGCTGTCATAATTCTAGTGCACTGGCTGCTCAGAACTGTGGCCATTCTTGTGAGGGAGGGGTGGATTGTGGGGATCATGGAGATGGCAGCAGACAGGCATGGCCCTGAGTGTCATCTCCATCCATTTGAGAAGATCTTGTGGCTCATCCACAAATATGCAAGGGAGAAGAGGCACTGAGGTTACCATGAGGATTTTTCTCTCTCACTCATGTTGGCTGAGGGTGGAGGGCATCACTATGCTTCATAACCAGGGCTTCTATTGATGGAGATAAAGTCCCAGTGACATCCAATGTGCCTTTTTCAACAGAATTCACATACAGCTCAGGTTTACCTTGTTTTTTCACCTGACTTTGGGATTGTCACCACCATTCATCTCCAGACTTTCTTGTCTTCCCTTCACGTGGGAATCTCTGTCTCCTAGAACTGCCACCTGAGGCTCCTCCCTGTGCCCTGTCCCTGGGCACTTTTCTCCTGTCACTTTCTGGAGTTCACACTGTGTCCCCAGGAAGAGAAGCATACAGAAAGGTTCCTTGTCAGCATGGTGTCCTTCACCTCATGCAAAGTCCTCTTCCTTTGTCCCTCTTGCAGCATTTGACCCAGACCTGTGCCTTCCTAAGGCCCAGTATGTTGGTTAAACTTTTCTCAAGTCTGTCATACAGAACTCATTTCCTCCCTTCTAGCTCCTTGGGTCTGCCCCTTCATGGTTTCCTACTTTCCCCCTAGCCACCTAGCCAGCACTTTAGCCTACCTGCCTTCCTCTGATCCCTCTCCCAATTTCCCAGCCCCTTCACCACATTAGAGCCTCCTGGTCCCTCCTCCAAACCCACTGCTGAGCACACTGTGCCCACACAGCCACTGCAGGATCAGGTGCCCATCTGACCCTTCTGCTTTTCTCACAATCACAAAGGCCCTATTGCTCTGGCTGCCTCATATTCACATCACTTGCCCTTGTTTCCCTGCTTCCTCCTCTCATACCTTCCCTTTATTTTCCTTCCACTCCTAGTTCTCCAATTTTCTCTCTTTTGAGAAGACAATTAATTTCAGCCCTGCAGTGCCATGGAAATGATAATTGTCCTTAGCCAACTTGGGAATTCTCTTTCTCATTTTGCAACAGGATTTGGAGGCACTGTGTTCCATGGCATTGTAAGACTAGGAACTGTTGGCTCAGTATGTGATGTAATTGTGTATGAGACGCATTCTGGTGTTCAAGATTCTATGTCAAGGTCTGTACTTTACGCTGGGATCTTGGTACACATCTCCCTGTACTTCTTGGAAGGGATAGGTCCTCGTGCAAATCTCATAAATAGGCCTATACTGGGTTTTGCAGCCTGTGTCACATGTAGGGCTAAGGGAGACCCAACCAGGATATTTTTGTCTTTTTGGCAGCTCTGTCTGTTCACAAGGTCCTCCTCCAGGTCCTGCCTCCTCAACTGTGTGGGCCACTTTTCCCCAGGTGAAGGACCCACCCTTCAGGTTACCCTGTTTTCCTGCTGTGGCTGTTCTTCCAAGAAGTGTGGTTTTAGGCCAAAGGAGAATTTCAATTTGTCCCAATTTAAACAGAAAAATGCCTTAGATTGCTGTTGTTCATGGGCCTTTCACAGGCAATACACAGCAGTTGGGTATTTGATGTGCTAATCCACCCCTTGAGCCAGGGCCATAGTTTTGTTAACCTTGAGTGGCTCTGTTCATCTCCTCTTGAGAGGGGTGGGACCTGGATTTTTTGAGGGAGGAAAAATGTATGGAGAGGTATTGGATCAGAGTGAGTGATGTGGATTTTGATGGCCTAGATGTCAATACAATGAAAGGGGGGACAGGCAGAGAGTGAGAGTGCACAGCGAGGGTCAGGCCAACCCAGTGCTTGGCTGTCATAATGCTGGTGAGTTGACATTCTGAGAGGAATAGTCCTTTCTGTGTGGAAGTGGTAATAGTGGGAGCCATGGAGACTTTAGCAGACAGGCTTGGCCCTGATTACCTCCCCCATGCATTTTGGCAGGTCTCCTGGATCCTGCTCAAAGATGCAAGTGAGAAGCGTCCTTGAGGACACTGAGGATATTTGTCTCTCAGTTGTGGTGGCCCAGGCCACAGGGCATCACCATGCTTCATGATCAGAACCCAGAAGGCTGCAAGTGGGTGAGTGAGCACTCTGCCTTTTACATGTATGTATCCTTTTAAGTGAGATATAGTTCAAGTAGCAGCCCGTTTGCCTTTGTCACCAGTTTTCAAGTACAGCTCACTTTTACCTAATTAGTTCACAGGACAATCAGACTGTCATCACCATCCATCCAGATGGGGAGCTCTGTGGACTAAAACAGCCCTCTCAGTCTCCTCCCAGTCTCCTGGCACTTGCAACACTTTCCTCCTGTCTGATTCTGGTAGTTGCACTGTAAATGTGACATGAGTGGCATCCTATGTGACTCGTTATTCTCTGTGCAGGGTCCTTTACTCCATAGGAAATGCTCTTGCTTAGGCCCTCTTGCAGCCCATACCTGGTCCTGTGCCTGGTAAGGCCAAATATCTCGGGTAGAATTTTCTCTAGTTTCTGAAACAAAACTTGTTTTCCTCTATCCCACTTCTCAGCGATGTCCCTTCCTGCTTTCCTACTTTTCCCCTAGCCACCAAGCCAGCCCTGTGGGCTCCCTCCATTCCTCAGATTCTTCTTCCAACTTGTCAGCTGCTTTGCCACATGAGAGCCTCGTGTTCCCTCTTTCAAGCCAAGGAACCTTTGTGTATGCTTCCCTTCCTGAGGACATCAGAGTGTGAATTCCAGAAAGATACAGGAGAAAAATGTTCCCAGAGCCACAGCACAGGGAGGAGTCTCGATGGCAGTTCTAGGAGATAGAGATTCGAAGGTGAAAGGAAGGTAAGAAAGTCTGGAGATGAATGGTGGTAAAAAATCTCAAAGTCAGGTGAACAAACAAGGTAAAGCTGAAATGTACGTGAAATCTGGTGTGAAAGGCACATTGGATGTCACCGGGACTTTATCTCCATAAATAGAAGACCTGGTCATGAAGCGTGGTGATGCCCTCCACCCTCAGCCAACATGAGTGAGAGAGAAAAATCCTCATGGTGTCCTCACTGCCTCTTCTCCCTTGCATGTTTGTGGATGAGCCAGGAGATCTGTACAAAGGGATAGGGAAGACTCTCAGGGCCAAGCCAGTCTGCGGCAGTCTCCATGGTTCCCACAATCCACCCTGTCCCTACAACCATGCCCATAGTTCTGATATGCCAGTGCACCAGCATTATGACAGCTGAGCTGTGTCATGCTCCTGCCCCTCACTGTGCACTCCGACTCTCTGCCAGCCTCTGTGGACACTGAATTTACACCTGGACCTTGGAAATTTGCCTCACTGACTTTGATCCAACTCCTCTCAATAGATCTTCCATATCTATTTCCTCCCTCAGAAATCCGGGTCCAACTTATCTCATGTGGAAGTCTTGATGGCAGGACACATTGAAGAAAACAATGGCCTTGGCTCACTGGGTAGATTAAACAGAAGTAGCATACGCTGCCTGGGCTTTCCCTGTGAAAGGGCCCTGAATGCCAGCATGCTAAGACAGGTCCTATTTCACTTAGGGCAAATGGACATTCAGCTTGGGCCATACAACCCCTTTTAGGGGAAGCAGGGCCACATGAGGAAGACAAGGCAACCGGTGGGGTGCGTCCCTCACTTCAGAAATAGTGTCCTGCTCAGGTTGGGTACAGAATGTGGAGGATCATCTTCTGAAAAGACAGAAATACGAAAAAGCCCAATGGCCCTGGCTGGGTCTTCCTTATACCTGCTTGTCACATAAGGCTTAAAGTAGCAGCACAGGCCCATTTTCCAGCCATTCCACAAGGCCACATTCCTTCCAAGAAGTAGGTGCAGATGTGTACTGAGATTTCACTGCACAGTCCAGGCATGGCATTGCACCTGGGGCACTGAAGGAATCTCAAACACAGTTAGATCCTAGACTGAGTCCAACATTTACTTTTCTTATAGTGCCATTTTACACAGCACTTGCAGAACAGGTTGAAGAATGATGAGGCACAGAATTCTCACATTGGCTACATTCAAATTGTACTTCAACAGTGGTATCTGAGGGCTGTAACCCTCTGTCTACTGGAAAGGCAGGAAATTGGAGACATGGGAGGGGAAGGAAAGTACTGAGGAAAGGCATGAAAGGAAGAAGCAGGGAAAGGAGACCAGGGGATGTGCTTAGGAGGCAGCCAGGGCAATAGGGACTTTTGGATGTGAGGAAAGCAGGTGAGTTCAGTGGGCATCTGTTCCTGCAGTGGCAGAGTGGGCATAGTGTCCTCTGCAGTGGGCTTGAAAGAGGGAACAAGAGGCTCTCATGTGGCAAAGGAGCTGGGAAGTTGCAAGAGAGATCTGAGGAATGGAGGTAGCCCACACTGGGGGCTTGGTGGCTAGAGGAAAAGTAGGAAAGCAGGAAGGGTAATCTCAGAGAAGTGGGAGGGAAGTAAACGTGTTCTGTTTCAGAAAGGAGAGAAGAATCTACTCAAGATATTTGGCCTTACCAGGCACAGGACCAGGTGAAGGGCTTCAAGAGGGACTAAGGAAGAGCATTTCCTACAGAGTGAAGGACACCGAACAGAGAATGGCCCACTATGTATGATTCCACTCATGCCCCATTTACAGGGTGAACACCAGAATCAGACAGGAAAGTTTTGCCAGTGCTAGGCACCCAGGATTAGACTCAGGTGGCTGTTTCAGGTCACAGAACTTCCCATCTGGTAGGATGGCTAGAAAGTCTGCAGATGGATGGGGATGACATTGTGATAGTCCTGTGAACTAACTAGGTAAAACAAAGCTGTACTTGAAAACTGGTGAGAAGGGCACACTAGCTGCTACTGGGACTATATTTCACTTAAAAGGATAAATACATGTAAAGAACAGAGTGCTTACTCACCAGCTTGGGGCTTCTGATCCAACTCCTCTCATGACCTGGTCATGAAGCATGGTGACACTCTCCAGCCTGGGCCACCACGACTGAGAGATGAAAATCCTCAGTGTCCTCAGGGACTCTTCTCACTTGTGTCTTTGAGTAGGACCCAGGAGACTTGCCCAAACGGATGGGGATGACATTTAGGTTCAACCCTGTCTGCTGCAGTCTCCATGGTTCCCAGTATTCACACTTCTCTACACCAATGACTACTCTTTTCAGAGCGTTCAACTCACCAGCATTATGACAGGAGAGCTATGGGTTGGCCCTCACCCTCACTGTGCACTCTCACTCTCTGTCAGCCCCCACTATCAATGTACTGACATCTAGGCCATCGAAATCCACTTCGCCCACTCTGATCCAACACCACTGAATACATTTTTCCTCCCTCAAAAATCCAGGTCCCACCCCCCCTCAAGGGGAGATCCGCAGAGTCATATAAGGTTAACAAAACTCTGTCCTGGCTCAAGGGGTGGATTAGTAGATCAACCACTGAAGTGCTTCTGTTTTCCCTGTGAAAGTCTCCTGAACAATAGCACTCTAAGACATTTTGCTCTTTAACTCAGGACAAATGGCCCTTCTCCTTGGGCATAAAACCACTCTTCTTGGAAGAAGGGCCACATGAGGAAGACAGGGCAACCTGAGAGGTGCATCCTTCACCTGAGAGAAAGTGGACTGCTTAGGTGCGGTTGCAGGACCTGGAGGAGGACCTTCTGAACAGACAGAGCAGCCTAAAAGACAAGAAGACCCTGGATCGGACTACCTTAGTGTGATGTGTCACACATGATACAAAATCCTAGCACAGGCATATTTATGAGACTTTGTACCAGGACCCATCCCTTCCAAGAATTAAGTGGAGATGTGTACCGAGATCCCTCCACAAAAAAACAGGCCATGACATAGGATCTTGAAGTTTCAAATGTATCTCATACACATTTACATCACATACTGAGCCAACAGTTCCTAGTCTTACAATGCCATGGAACACAGCACCTCCAAATCCTGTTGCAGAATGGTGAGAAAGAGAATTCCTAAGTTGGCTAAGGACAATTATCATTTCCATGGCACTGCAGGGCTGAAATTAATTGTCTTTACAAAAGAGAGAAAACTGGAGAACTAGGAGTGGAATAAAAATAAAGAGGGAAGGCATGAAAGGAGGAAGCAGGGAAACAAGGGCAAGTGATGTGAATATGAGGCAGCCAGAGCAATAGGGCCTTTGTGATTGTGAGAAAAGCAGGAGGGTCAGATGGGCACCTGATCCTGCAGTGGCTGTGTGGGCACAGTGTGCTCAGCAGTGGGTTTGGAGGAGGGACCAGGAGGCTCTAATGTGGTGAAGGGGCTGGGAAACTGGGAGAGGGTTCAGAGGAATGCAGGTAGGCTAAAGTGCTGGCTAGGTGGCTAGTGGAAAAGTAGGAAACCATGAAGGGGCAGCCCCAAGTAGCTAGAAGGGAGGAAATGAGTTCTGTAGCAGAGACTTGAGAAAAGTTTAACCAACATACTGGGCCTTAAGAAGGCACAGGTCTGGGTCAAGTCCTGCAAGAGTGACAAAGGAAGAGGACTTTCGATGGGGTTAAGGACACCACGCAGACAAGGAACCTTTCTGTATGCTTACGTTGCTGGGGACATTACAGGGTGAACTCCAGAAAGTCACAGGAGAAAAGTGTTCCCAGGGCCAGGGCCAGGGCACAGGGCGGAATCTCAGGTGGCAGTTCCAGGCCACAGAGTTTCCAAAGTGAAAGGAAGGCGAGAAAGTCTGGAGATGAATGGTGGTAACAATCCCAAAGTCAGGCTAACAAACAATGTAAAGCTGAACCATACATGAAATCTGGTATGAAAAGCACATTGGATGTCACTGGGACTTTATCTCCATAAATAGAAGATCTGGTCATGAAGCATGGTGATGCCCTAAACTCTTGGCCAACATGAGTGAGAGATAAATATCCTCATGTTCTCCTCAGTAAATCTTATCCTTTGGATGTTTAGGAATGGGCAGGAGATCTGCCCAAATGGATTGGGATGACTCTCAGGGCCAAGCCTTTCTGCTATGGTCTCCAAGGTTCCCACAATCCACCCCTTAACCACAACCATAGCCACAGTTCTGAGCAGCCAATGCACCAACATTGACAGCTGACCTGTGTCATGGCCCAGCCCTTCACTGTGCACTCTGATACTCTGCCATCCTACATGGACACTGAATTTACACCTGGGCCTTGGAAATTAGTCTCACTGACTGATCCAATTCCTCTCAACAGATCTTCCATATCTATTTAGTTCCTCAGAAATGAGAGTCCTACCCATCTCGTGTGCAAGTCCAGATGTCAGGACACATTGAAGAAAAGAATGGCCTTGGCTCAATGAGTGGATTAAACAGAAGTAGCATACACTGCCTGGGTGCTCCCACTGAAAGGTCGCTGAACACCAGCATGCTAAGACAGGTGGTGCTTCACTCAGGGCAAATGACCATTCATGTTGGGCCCTACAACCTCTCTTAGGGGAAGTAGGGCCACATGAGGAAGACAAGGCAACCCGTAGGACTGGGCCCTCACCTGGGAAAGTGTCCTGCTCAGGTTGGGGACAGGACCTGGAGGAGCACCTTCGGAAAAGACATGGAGATGTGGGAGGGGAAGGAAAGTACTGAGAAAAGGCATGCAAGGAAGAAGCAGGGAAAGGTGGATGGGGGATGTGAATAGGAGGCAACCAAGAAAATAGGGACTTTTGGATGTGAGAAAAGCAGGAGAGTTTAGTGGGCACCTGTTCCTGCAGTGGCAGCGTGGGCACAGTGTCCTCCACAGTGGGCTTGAAAGAGGGAGCATGAGGCTTTCATGTGGAAACATGGCTGTAATGTTGAAAGAGGAATCCAAGGAACAGGGTGAGCCCACCGTGGTGGCTTGATGGCTAGGGGAAATGTAGTAAGCTAGGAAGGGATGTCTCTGAGAAGTGGGATGAAATAAAATGAGATCTGTTTCAGAAACTAGAGAAAAGACTACCCAAGATATTTGGCCTTACCAGGCACAGGACTGGGTCAAGGACTGCAAGAGGGCCTAAGGAAGAACATTTCCTATGGAGTGAAGGACACTGCACAGACAATAACCCATTCAGTGGGATTTGACTCATGCCACCTTTATAGTGTGAACACCAGAATCAGACAGGAGAAAAGTTTTGCCAGTGCTAGAGGCCTGGGAGGAGGCTCATGTGGCTGCTTCAGGCCACAGAGCTTCCCATTACGAAAGATGACTAGAAAGTCTGGAGATGGATGGTGATGACAGTCTGACAGTCCTGTGAACTAATTAGGTAAAACTGAGCTGTACTTGAAAACTGGTGACAAAGGCACACTGGCTGCTACTGGGACTCTATATCACCTAAAAGGATACATAAATGTGAAGAACAGAGTGCTCACTCACCTGCTTGCAGCCTTCTGGGACCTAGTCATGAAGCATGGTGATGCCCTTCAGCCTGGGCCCCCACAACTGAGAGACAAAAATCCTGTGTCCTCATGGACTCTTCTCGCATGGTCTTTGTGCAGGATCCAGGAGACCGGCCCAAGCCTGTCTTCTGTAGTCTCCATGGTTCCCACTATTCACAATTCCCCACACCAAGGACTACTCTTCTCAGAGTGGTCAACTCACCAGCATTATGACAGCCGAGTGCTGGCTTGGCCTGGCCCTCACTGTGCGTTCTCACTCTTTGCACGCCCCCATTTTCATTGTATTGACATGTAGGCCATCTAAATCCACCTTACTTACTCTGATCCAACACCTCTCCATACATTTTTGCTCGCTCTAAAATCCAGGTCCCACCCTCCTCAAGGGGAGATCTACAGAGCCACACAATGTTAACAAAACTATGGCCGTGGCTCAAGGGGTGGATTAGCAGATCAAATACCCAACTGCTTGTGCATTCCCTGTGAAAGGCCCATGAACAATAGCAATCTAAGATATTTTTCTGTTTAACTAAGGACAAATGGCCCTTCTCCTTGGGCCTAAGACCACGCTTCTTGAAAGAACGGCTACAGCACGAAGACACTGCAACCTGATGGGTGGGTGCTTCACCAGAGCAAAAGTGGCCCACTCAGTTGCAAGGGTAGGACCTGGAGGAGGACCTTGTGATGAGACAGAGCTGCCAAAAAGACAAAAAATGCCCTTGCTGGGTCTCCCATAGCCCTACATGTCACACAGGCTACAAAATCCTGGCACAGGCACAGGCCTATTTATGAGATTTGCAATAGGACCTATCCCTTCCAAGAAGTGAGGGGAGATGTGTACCAAGATCACACCACAAAATACAGGCCAAGACATAGGATCTTGAAAAATGGAATGCATCTCATACACAATTATATCATATACTGAGCCAACACTTTCTAGTCTTACAATGCCATGGAACACATCAGCTCCCAATCCTGTTGAAGAATGATGCAAAACAGAATTCCAATTTTGGCTAAGGAGAATTATCATTTCCATAGCACTGGAATGCTAAAATCATTCATCTTCCCAAAAGACAGAAATGGGTGAACTGGGAGTACGAAGAAAGGAGATAGGGAAGGTGTGAAAGGAGGAAGCAGGGAAAATAGGGAGAGTGATGTGTCTATGAGGCAGCCAGAGCAATAAGGCCTTTGTGATTGTGAGAAAAGCAGGAGGGTCAGATGGGCACCTGATCCTGCAGTGGCTGTGTGGGCACAGTGTCGTCAGCAGTGGGTTTGGAGGAGGGACCAGGAGGCTCTAATGTGGTGAAAGGGCTGAGAAATTGGGAGAGGGTTCAGTAGAATGCAGGTCAGCTAAAATGTTGGCTAGGTCACTAGGGGGAAAGTACGAAACAGAAAGGGGCATCTCTGAGAAGTGGGATGGAGGAAAACGAGATCTGTTTCAGAATATAGAGCAAAGACTACCCAAAATATTTGGCCTTACCAGGCACAGGACTGGGTCAAGGACTGCAAGAGGGCCTAAGGAAGAGCATTTCCTATAGAGTGAAGGACACTGCACAGACAATAATGCATTAAGTAGAACTCCA
>NW_022974666.1:0-13401 GCF_012274545.1 Fukomys damarensis
TCCATCCTGCTTGCTGGTTTCCACAGATGGATGAGAACACATGGTATTGACTACATTTGGCTTGTCTCACTTAGCATAATGGTCTCCAGTTCTACCCACACTGCTGCAAATGACAGGATTTCATTCTTTTTTATGGCTAAATCATATTCTATGTTGTAAATACACCACATAATTTTATGCAACATATTCATTATCCATTTGTCCAGTGAAGTGCTTTTGGGTTGATTCCATATTTTGACTATTGTGAATAGTGCTGCAATAGATGTGGTAGTGCAGGTATCTTTTTGGAATAATAATTTCATTTCCATGGAGATAGTAGTGGAATTGCTGGAACATGTGCTTGCTCTATTTATTTATTTTTGAGAAATTGCTATACTATAAAACAGCTTAACATATCTTTGCTGACTAAACTAGAAATGAAAATATTTCTTCTTAGCCCTTTATTGTAAAATCTTAATACAAATTTTCAGAAAAAAAGGCAAATGTTCCCTGCCCATCTCTGTTCCTACCCTTCCTTGACTCATCCTTTTGCTCAGGGTGAATCATCTACATCTACGTTTCCTTTTCTAAGCTTACATTTCTTGTGCAGCTGTCTTCTTTATTGGAGTGGCTCTTGTGAACTTAGAGGTAGAAGGCTCATAGCTGTGCTCTACGAAGCTGCTGCTGCCCCTTTTCCTGGGGAGGGTTTGATAATATTCTGCTCATTCGATAAACTCAAAACCAGTTTCTATCCCTACAAGACAATTCTTACCCCAAAAAGACTCTGCATAGAGAACTTCTGGTCCTTTGCGGGAGATACAGTGCCCTTCACCAGGAAGGTCATGTGACTGTCTGTCCTTGATCTCACCAAGCTTCCCATCCTTAGCCCCCCCCCTTCAGAGTATTAGAATTCTCCCTCATTTTAAAGGCCCTATATCTTAACATATTCTGGTACGTAAGAAACTACCCAAAACTTAGCTATTTAAAACAAGCTTAGAGTAAACACTGTCTCCTGGTTTCTGGGGTTCAGGAATTTGGGAGTGGCTTCTCTTTGTGGTACTAGCTCACTGTGTCTTGCGAGGCTACGGTCAAGATGGACTGGAGGCTGAAGAAGGCTGAAGGCTGGGTGGGTGCTGGAACACTCCCTTCTAAGAGCTATCGCTCTCTTCCTTGGGTCCTTTCATCTTTCCATGGGGCAGCTCAGATGCCTCATGATGTGGTAGCTGGCTTTCCCCAGAATGAATGATCTATGAAAGAGTACACAGAAAGCTTACAGTCACTTCTGCAGTATCCTGTTAAGTCAACCCTGTTTACATGGGGGTTCCCATGGGTATGGAAAGCCAGAGGGCGGCATCCTCGGTGGTCATCTTGGGGGTTGATTGCTGTAGTCAGTCCTGTTTCTTCCATCGTTCTTATTCTAAGCTTCCTGCTTAATGATGCTATCTTCTCTTGGCTTGCTCAGCGCATAGAGTCTGAACTGCTAATGTGGACCTGAGAGATTCTGCCTGGGCTGTTTGAGCGGAGTTTCAGTCTCTGGTGCTCCGCATTATGAAGTGGCTGTAGGACAAAGCAGCTGCTTCTGAATGCCCGGGGTAGGCACAGAGAACCTCAGTACTCTGGAATTTGTCTCTGCTCCCTGGTCACATTCCTCTTCTAGGCTGGAGGAAGGAGTAGTTTTGGGGGACAGATCTGCAGATGGGCTGAGGGCTAGGAGGAAGCTGCAAAGTATCTCCAGCTATGGACATTTATAGGGAGGACACAGAAGTGAGTGAAGAGCTTGTCTTGAGAGCCGGTAGAGTACTCTGGGGTCAAGGGTGTTTTGTTATACCCTTCCAGTTTTAGATTCAGAGTGGCTCATCTTCTAAAAACAGTTTCTCTTCTTGACGTTAACATAGTGCCCCTCGCCTCTGCCTGTGGATGAGTGTGTAGAGCAGGCTTGGGGAATCGGGTGTTAATTTTGTGCCACTCCTGCCTCATTCTGAGGAGGGTTTAAGGCAAAAAGCCACAGTGCTGAGCCCATCCGGGACTGGGGTGGATGGAGCAGGAGTCATTGTCTTCCCAGAACTGACAACTAGGGGCCAGACTGCTAGGTGGATGATACCCTGTGCAATGACCTCCACCTTGGCCCTGCCTTCTCCTTCTGAGGTCCAAGAGAGGTTGCTAAGGAGGGTCTGTGGGAAGCTGGCAGTGGACAGCTGTTTCTGCTTAGTTATTTGCTCTCCTCTCTCTGAGTACAGGGCTCTGTTTCACTTATAAGCCACAAAGGCACTGGACACACGTCAAACCACCTTGGAGTTTATTTGACTTCATGCTGGGCCTTTCTAGAACATCTTTGTCTCTAGGGCACTGGGAGTCTTAAACATCCATGACTCTTTTGCCTTCAAGTAAACTGACTTTGTGTTCTTAAACCCAGAGCTTGTGGAGTGCAGGGTGAGTGTGCTCCAGCCACCCGAGTTGCTTAAGGCAGCCTTGAAGAATTAGGGTGAAGATGCAGGAGCTGCTCTGGGGGAGGAGGCTGCCAGCACCTAGGCTAGGAGCCTCCCCAATACCACCTGCACCCACACCTTCTGTTAGCAGCCCATTCGCATGACTGGAGGTTGTGCAGAGGTCATCAATGGAAGGAAGCCCCTCTGACAGGTGGGCAGAAGCAGGAGACCTCGGGTCTGAGGGCCCCAGGCTTTACCCCAATTCTGCTGCTCTTTGGCTAATTTCCTCATCTTCTTCAAGGGAAGGAGAGAGCAACGTTACCCACACACACAACCCACCCATGGGGCACCTGAGGAGCTCTTTCCCGGTTTTGGCAGCAGGTCATCTGGCCTTGCTGTGTGAGTTGAAGTATTGTTTCCTCTTGTATTTTCAGGAAGAGTTTGAGTCAGATTGGTATTTTTTTTTCTTTCCTTTCCTAAATATTTGATGCAATTTAGCAATAAACCTTAAGTTTTCTTTTTGGGGAGGCTTTGGACACTAGGTGAAGCTGTCACCATGAAGAACCGAGGTGGGCTTTGGGCTGCAAAGCCCAGGCAGCAGCTGGTGCCAGCAGAAGGCTGCTGTGTCTGCCCAGGGAAGTTGCTCTGCAGCCTGCAGCGCCATCGCACTGTGCCAGAGTCCCATGCCAGCCCCTGCAGGCATATGAAGGAGTCTCCAAACACGGAGACAGAGGGACCTTGCGGCAGTCACGAAAAGCACTCAGCTGAGGGGTCACAGAATAAAGCAGGACTTCACCGTGAGTCACCATTTTCTACCTGGAATGTCGCGATTCCATACACATCCCCTTGATGCTGGGCTGCCCAGTGGGATGGGATCTGCCCTGCCCAACTTTCCTTTCCTAAATATTTGATACAATTTAGCAATAAAACCTGAAGTTTTCTTTTTGGGGAGGCTTTGGACACTAGGTGAAGCTGTCACCATGAAGAACCGAGGCGGGCTTTGGGCTGCAAAGCCCAGGCAGCAGCTGGTGCCAGCAGAAGGCTGCTGCGTCTGCCCAGGGAGGTTGCTCGGCAGCCTGCAGCACCATTGCACTGTGCCAGAGTCCCATGCCAGCCCCTGCAGGCATATGAAGGAGCCTCCGAACACAGAGACAGAGGGACCTTGCGGCAGTCACGAAAGGCACTCAGCTGAGGGGTCACAGAATAAAGCAGGACTTCACCGTGAGTCACTATTTTCTACCTGGAATGTCGCGATTCCATACACATCCCCTTGATGCTGGGCTGCCCAGTGGGATGGGATCTGCCCTGCCCACCTGCTTCCCAATCCCTGCTCACTTTAATGTCTTCCTGATGGTGAGTTTAGTTAACTTTGTAGAATGATTTTCGTTCTTATTAAATTCTTCTGTAAAGAAAGGGCAGAACTCTTTTGGGAATTATTCATCCATTTATACTTTTACTCACTTATTTACCACACACCTTTTGTGTGTCAAGGCCCTGTAAGAGCCTACAGCTGAGCCGGCATGCAGGCGAGGGGAGGGTCCTCTTCTCCGCAGTTACGCAGTAAGACCAGGGAGGCTCGTTCTCTGTTTGAAATCCTGGACGCAGAAGGGAGAGAGGTAAGACGTTTATGCCGTAGTGTTCTTGGTGTCTGCTGTCTGTCTGGAGCCCAGCGCACAGCAGTGAAGCAGGGAATGATAAGCAGAAGCTGCGCAGAGGGCGCCTGATGCAAAGTGCAGACCCTTGTCTGTTCGCAAGCTCTTGGGAACTGACTCGGCCTTCCTTAACCCACCGTGGCACTTGCTAGACTCCCCAGGGAATCCGCAACAGGAATGATAAATGACAAAACTTTGAAACTGTTATGATAAAAAGAAGCGGGCCAGCCTGTAGAGTCAATTATAAACAGCACTTAAAAAAGGAGTAGAAATGATAGCATGTAGTTGACAGCTCCAATTCTCGGATGTGCAGCGAGCGTCTCATCTCCTGCCCGTGGAAGAAGTATCTCAGTTGCTCCGTGATCCTCTCCTTTTCTCTTTAAACCAGCAGAGCTGTCCAGTGTCTTTGAGGGAAAGGACTGAACATGGCCTGATACTTAGGGTTAGGTAGAGCTTCATGTGTTCAGTGATCTTTAGGACCAATGCTGTCATTTTCTAGGCAGGCAGCAAGGCTCCCTGCAGCTCTGGATTTTTACACTCAGAATGGCCTCTCTCATGGGTCCCTGTGGGGAGTGTCCATAGAGTCCAGACTCTTCAGTCCTTGTGTTTTCTCCTGACCCCACGGCTGCGGGACTAGCCTGCCACTAAGCTGGGCAGTGAGTTCAGGTCATGTCTCCTGTCCTCTGATGGGTACCAAGTCCTGTGGCCCAGATGAATCCATCAGATCTGCATTTGGGGTTCAGGGAAGCAATTACATTGGTCATTAGAGATAAAATATGTGTAAATCATAAGTCTTGAGCTAAAAAATGTTCTAGTGAAAGATATGAGCAGATATGATAACGATTATAAGGAAATGTAGTGACAGCCACACCAAGGGTGCCATAGAACCGGAATGAGCACAGCAGAGACAGGCATTAAATTCCTCCCAGGTAGCCAGGCCAGAACTGGGTCTTCAGAGTAAGGACAGGCCAGGCAGCCAGGAGATAGGAGGGAGATCTTGGCAGAGAGAAAAGTGAAGGCACAGAAAGGCATGATAGCTATCTAAAACACTGTAAATGTGTTATTGTTGCCATCAGGTTTGAGTCTTGATTTCCTTATAAACTGAGAGGGTTGGATGGAATCCAGTCTCAAGGTGCAGCCCAAGGGTCACTGAGGTGATAAAATGCAAATTTCTGGGATTGTGCCCTCTCTCTGAAGGCCAGGCCCAACAATCTGCAGTTTTAAACAGCTCCTCCTCCGTAATTTTTATGCAGGTTGGATTTTGGGTCAAATGATCCCCAAGGCCACTCCCTCTTCTAAAGTTCTGTGTTAGGATGATGTGTCTCTGCTTGGAAAACAGGTAGCCAATGAGCAGCATGGAGACCAAGAGAAGAAGTGAATGTGCTGGGCAGTTAAAGACCTCCAGCCCCAGTAGGGCATGGGGCATGTTCCCATAATCCCAGCTCTCTGGAAGGCTGAGGCAAGAGGATCCTTAGATTTAGGCCAGCCAGGCAACTTAGAGGCTTAGTAAGGTCCTGTCTCAAACTATGAATAAAAAAATTTAAAGAGATTGAAGGCCCTACAGGAGACATCGGCTAAGGAAGCTTTCTGGAGGCCGAAGCCCCACTCACCCACATCCGGTGGGCCCTCACCAGTGGCTGGCCTACGCTGGTGTGGGAGTAACGGTCCCCTTTCTCCTTGTTGGCTTCTCTCTGAGGGGTGGTCAGTACTGACTTTGGGATTCCCCAACAGGATCCAGCTCCCGTGAGAACTCCCATCCTGCCGTCTGCCTTCCCTTCCTTGGCCCAGGTTCCCACGGCCTGTCGGTGTTTCCACTCAATGCTAGGTGTACTCAGTGCTCATCTGGAGAAACTGAAACAGGGTACCTGAGTAATACTGTAATTAGACCCTGCTCCTTGGGGTGATGCCGCTCCTCACTGCCCCCTTTTGTTCTCTAATAAATTCCACCTCTCCTCTGCATATTAGGTGTGAGATAAAACTATTGTTGAACCAAATTCCTGTGCATTTCCCTCCAAGAGAGCTTTGTTTTGTTTTTCCAGGTAAGAACACCTTCAAGCAGACCTACGTGGCCTGAAGTCTGGGTGGTTGGGTGGGGCTGCTCCTTGAGTCCAAGGGGCACCTTCCTAACTGAGAAGGACTCATGTGGTCCCCCCCTCTTCACAAGCCCTGAGGCAATTGCTCTTTGTCTTTTGGTGCAGTCTCCAAGTGAAAATTTGATAAAAGAAGTGGGTGTGGCCTCAGAAACACAGCACAGACAAACTCAATTTCCGTGTAATGCCAAGGACCCTTAAAGTTTAACAGACACCTGGGTTTTTCTCAGTTCTCTGTATAAAGGTACTGTGTATTGTTTCCAGAATTTCAGTTTGTCGCAGCTCAAACCTGAGTCCCCTACAGTGAAGCACACCTGGACCCGTCCCAGGCCTGACATGCCCCTGGGCCCTGTGTGCTGTGTCACAGAGGCTTGTCAAGGCCAGACTCTGTCCTGCCCTCACAGTGGGGACTGCATCTGCCCGTGGTCCACAGTACACTTAAGTGGCTCTGTTCTGCAGTCTGAGTGACAGTACCAGTATCCAGGGCTTTCCAGTGCCCACAGACCTGAGCTCATCCTCACAAGGCCATGAGGCCTGGGTGCGTTCATTTCCTGCCTTCTTTGCTGTGTGCCTCTCTGACTTCAGTTCTCTTTTACTCTCCTGCGCTCTCCTAAGCTCACCTCCGGTCACTCTGGTGAGGATTTGGCACTTCCTCACCTAGATTCCCCTGGCATCACGAGGATTCAGCACTTCCTCACCTAGATTCCCCTGGCATCTATGACATGGTTGAACACTATGCACTGTGATTATGTTCTGTACATCTGTATCCCTCTCTGAAGAACAAGCCCTTCATTGCAGAGGAGGTAACTACCTGTTTTGGGTGGGAAAGTCTGTTCACAGAGCCTGGCACCTACAGGTGCACAGAAACATGTATCAGAGAGAAGCAAACGCGAGGCCTGGCCAGGACTGTGGGCAAACCCCGAGGTCCTCCCCCAGTTCCCAATGTTGTAGAGAGAGCAGAGGGTCAGCTACAGGTGAGGCTGATGAGGGAAGCAGATGAACAGTGCTGATGCAACTCTTGGGCGGGGATTTGGCTTTGGCAGAAGGAAGGTTGATTTAGATTTATCCTAGGCCTCCTGGGGCTGAGCCCAACAGGACGGCCGGGGTCCACCTGCTTGCTAGCGGGGAGACCATGCTGCGTCTCTCCAGTGAATGGATGATTGATGTCACTTCCACATGGAAACACTTCCTTCACTTGTATGGATACAGCTTATTAAAAAAAAAGAAATTCCCTGCTGAGATATTGAAGGGAATTTGGGGTCAGCACTTTGGCTCGAGCCAGGGACTGAACTTGAATTACAGTTGTAGGGGAAGTGGCTGCTCCATGGGACTGGGAAGCAGGTGTGCGTACTGGAAGTGGACCGGGAGAGCAGAAACTGGGTTGCTAGGCAAGGTGACTATGCCAAGAGTCACACCCCAAAGAGATGAGATGTTTAGATATTCGGCAAGGGGCAGGACTAACGCCTGGAAACACATTCAAAGCAAAGAACTCCCACAGAACAGAGAATAGATCCTTGGAACAGGGGGCCTGGTACAGATGCCTCAGGGGTTTACACATCTCTCCCCTGTGCTGTATCTGGGCACTCAGCCACTTATGGAAACACTGCTGCCAGAAATCCATACAGGCCCCGAGTCCATTGATTTATTAAGGAGTATTAACCCTGTCCATCCTTCTCCAGTTTCTCCTGTCTTTGTGAGTGGATCCACCACACTATTGCATAAGCCATTCACTGATTTTTCCATCTGTGTGTCCAGTAGTCCCCAAGTCCTGTCAAACACGGCATCTGAATGTTACTTCTGACTCGCTTCTCTATTCCTCAGCTCTCAACTGGGTGTTAGTACCCTGGCTCTCCAAGTCTAAACCTCATATTGAATGATATTATCCCTCTCTCCTCTCCCTTGTGAATACTTTTCTAGTTTACTTGTATTTTTCTCTTCTGCAAAGCATACTAAAAAGCAGAGGCTGTGTCTTGGCAATAGGTGTATTTATGATGGCTTATATCTGTAAATCCCCAGTAAATATTATTAGAGTGAATGAATGGTTTTACAGAAACTCATGAAGAAGCTCGTTGTCAAAAACAAGGAAAGAGGCAGTGTGGATGGAGCCTCGAGGGTGTGACTTGACAGCTGTAAATCTGTGAATGGTTAAAAGTGACGCAAGTAGGGTTGGATGTGTGCCCAAAAGAAAAAGCCATCCTCTCACAGAGGAACTGAACATGCATCGGTTTGATATATTAATTAGTGGTGCTGTGAGTGTCTTTGTCTCCATCAAAATTCAGGTGTTGGAAACCTGGTCCCTAAAGCATTGGTGCTGGGAGGTGGGCTGCAGGGAGCTGCGTGGTGCCTGAGGAGGGGCCCTGATGAACGAGCTTGCAGGGGGGCTCTGTTCTCCCCAGCTCTACCCTGAGAGATTTGTGCTTTGTATTTGTGCTTTCTGCCTGTCTGCCTTCTGCCATGTGGAGACACAATAGGAAAAGGGTCCTTGAAAGGCACAAGGTGCTAGTGCTTTCTCATTAGATTTCCCAGCCTCCAAAGTTGTAAGAAATAAGTTTCTGTTAATATTCTTGGGTAGGTTTTTTATTTTAAATAATAGAACAAAGATGGTAGAGCTCTGGAATGTAGCACTATTTCCTCCAGGTCCATGTGAAGGGATTTTGATACAGGGATAGCTTACAGCAGTGTGGCCACTGTTAAGGGAATGAACAGAAGATGCTGCAGCAGGTACTGGTGACAGAGGGAAGCTGTTAGCACCTGGGGCTGAGGGGATGCGGCATGGGTATTGTTACAGAAGCTGCAAATGTGGATGCACAGCCAGAGCCGTGGTTGAGCAGTACCAGGGCGGGGAGGAGCATCCCGATCCCTGCCCTGCTGCTGCCCATGGTCAGACCCAAGGGAGGCTGGAAGATGGAGAGGCTGGGTGTAGTTGTCTTAGAGCTCAGTAGGTAGGGCAGAGAAGGCTCCAGAATGGATATGGAGTAGCCTGCCTGTCTGTGAAAGAAGAGAAAATTGTACTGCCAGAGTTATAAAATGCTTCAGTTGCTAGTGGACTTGTGGAGGCTAATGTGATGTGCAGGAGATTCTGGAATCTTCTGCCCTGCACCAGGCAAGGTGGACCACTTCCAGCTAAGCAGGTGTCCTCTTGCTGTGTTGAGTGTCCAGAGACAGTGTCTGTGAGTCCTGCTGTTCCCGAGCAATTGGGCTGATGACCTGGGGACAGGGCACTTGTGGCACAGGAGCAGTGTAGCCTGGGATATGGGAGGAAGTAAAGGTTTAGGGACTTAGGTTTGGATCAGAGAGCTCCCACTTTGGGGACTCCTGCATGTGATGCTAAAAATGTAACTCGAGAAACAGCAAGCACCTGCCTGATAGCCTGGTAGTCGCTGTTTGTGTGTGCCTATCTCACGTGTGCATGATTTTGTGTGTGTGTGTGTGTGTGTGTGTGTGTGTGTGTGTGTGTGTGTATGGGGTGTGCATTTGCAGGTGTAGATTGGGGTTGGCTGCTCTGTTCTTTTGTAGTACGTGACCTGGCAGAATTCTACTAGAAATGCAGTTCCTTAGAGAATGTTTCGCAAGCAACCCACTGATGTATTCCCTTCTGTTGGGATGGAATGAGAAGAGATTGTCCTAAATGACAGTAAGAAGCATTTAGTTTAGACTTAAGGGATGGCTTGTACTAACTTATGTATGAGATATACTTCCAATTCCCCAGGAGAAGTCATTTTTCTCTTCCATTCTGAGTTATATCACATGTCCAAACAGCAAGATTTCTATGGTTTAAAGTCCATCAAAGTAACATTTTAAAAAACTCAATGTATCAGTTCTATTCAAAATTACAGCTGCTGTGACTGTCCACATTTTCTGTGTTCTGGTTATTGATGCTTTCTTGCCTGGTTCCCACTTCTGTCTCCTCCCTGTAGGGTGCAGAGAGCAGTGTGAAATCCATACACTCCGGAGAGAGCTCAGGAATGACTGAGCACCATTTATTCAAAGTAACATTTTAAAAAACTCAATGTATCAGTTCTATTCAAAATTACAGCTGCTGTGACTGTCCACATTTTCTGTGTTCTGGTTATTGATGCTTTCTTGCCTGGTTCCCACTTCTGTCTCCTCCCTGTAGGGTGCAGAGAGCAGTGTGAAATCCATACACTCCGGAGAGAGCTCAGGAATGACTGAGCACCATTTATTCTGCTTGGAAATCCCATAGCCATTTTTCTGGCTCTCCCCCATACTCATTGGCTCAGCTTCAGATGCACTGACATGGATGTTCCTCCGGAATCTGCCTGGAGACCTCTGTTCTGGCTCCTCGTCTGGCTGGGAAGGGTTTCTCTTCCAGGAGTATGTCTGGCCAGAGCAGGCATCTTCTCAGCAGGCCCTGCTCTGGCCTTGCTACCCAGGAGGCAGCTTTACCCACTGTCCTGCAGGAGCTGGCGCATTGCCACACGTGGTCAGCAGAGCTCAATCTCTCACTGTTTGTCATCGGTCTCACAAGTTTGACGAGGACAAGCACTTGGCCCATTCTGTTGGCTTTTGAATCCCCAACACTGAGACCAGGGGCAGGCAAGCAGTGGGTGCTCAATAAAGAGCTGTGGAATCAGTGAATATGTAAAACAATGTTTATCTACTCTAGCCTTCCTGACTTGCTATTTTAGATACAGAGATGTGTTTCCCTTTCTTGTCACTGCTGGGTGCAGTATTTCAGCCTCTGAGCTGACTTGCAGAGCATGGGTCCCATGTTCCTGTCTCCTGGGCAGGCCTGTCCTCAGGGAGCCAGCTGCTTCACCCTCCAGGAGCAGTCTTGGTCAACAGCTACTTCTAGTAAGTCTTTCAATCTAAGATTTGGTGACTTGAACACATTCGTCAAGGCGAGTTGGTCATTGTGTGTAAGCCATAGAGTCTATTGGCACAAACCTGACATCATGGGCCAATCACTCCATGTGGCCTCTGAAGGTAATCTAGGGACAAGATCAACACAGATGCAGGTGTGACACGCGCACTGAGATAGGGATACAAGTGCACTATGCTGTTGTAAATACACAGACCAGCAAGCCATTTGTTGTTGTCACTGGGTATTACGTGCTGGACATAATTTTGTGTTCTATGCCTTCATACAACTGGTAGCATAGTAGGTTTGCTTATGCGAGCATCACCACAAATGTGTGAGGAATGCTTTGTGCTAGGATGGCTCAATGTCACTATGTGATCGGAATCTTCCAGCACAGTTATACTCCTGTTGGGCCACCAGTGTACATGTGGTCCACTTTTGACCAAAATATTGTTATGGCAACATTACGTTATATTGGAACATAGCTCATGACTATCTTCTGTGGTTGGTAATAATAATTTAGATCTCCATTTGTAGTGTGGTCATTCTGTTTCTTATTTAAATGAGAATTCAACTCCACAAATTGTAAGATTCTGTGCTAGTAAGATTCTGAGGAAAGTGTGAGTATCAGGCCTTGGTTGGTCCATGTCTGTCTCAGACCCTGACCTTTGGCTCCGTCTTCTTGTAGCTCTTGTCTTGAAATTTATGGAATCAAGGTGAATGTGGAATGCTGTGTTTCCTTTGCAGCTCCTGGGGCGGCACCTGGGTTGGGGGAACCTGGTGAGTTTGCATGAAGGCCTGGGGCCAAGCTGGCTGGAACCCTGGAAACAAACATTGTGCAAGATATAGGCTGCAGGTTTTCATGCTCCCCACCATTCACTCAGGTGGAGGAGCGTGGAGAGAAGGATGCTGTGCACTTGCAAAGCTAATCTGCCTCCCCATGGACCAAAGATTCTGGATCTGCTTTGTTTCATGTCTTGTGCTATTTTATCAAGTAAGACCAGTACTAGACTGACATTCTATTGTGTCTTATGCATTTGATGGCCAACTTCAACCCATTATAATGCTAGTAATAGAATAACAGAAAGCCTCATCAAAGAGTTCAACAATGACTAGTTTTAGGAAAGATGCAAGAATGGAAGTTTAAGCTAAGGCAAGTTCTTGGGGAAATCAGCCAGAGTCAACAATTAGAGCCATATATTCCTACCTCAGTTTTGCCATCTTGAAAATGGGGGCATTTGTCACAGCACTATTCACAGATTCAGATGAGATAATGCTGAACATTATTTTATCCACTGCATAATTTCACATTTACAGTGATTTTATCATCAATCAGAGCCTCTTCCCCCCCATACATGGTCTAACCAGTCCCAATTAGCTCTCAGATTCACTTCTTGCTCTCTCACATGCCCAGGACTGTCTGTAGATGAGTCTTGTAACTTCGGTTGGCAAAGGAGAACTGATGCTGTGCCTTAAACTCTGGCACTTCCCCTTTTATTATCTTGGAGATATAGGCTCTCTTCTGGGTTTCCCCAGTGGTTTCCAACTATTAGTGCTTTGAGTTTTGACCTTCCTATCCACATGTAATTTCCAGAGTCTGGGAAAGCTTGGTGTGAAAAAAGAAAGCCACAGTCCTTGTCTGTGCTCCTAGGGAACCCATGCAAACATAACTGAGTATAAGTGGGGTTATGTTTTGGCCATTGCACTTGTGGGCTCCATAGCACAGGATGTGTCATGACTTCTGCCCACTTGATTTCTCAGTGAATCTAACTATGTGTGTTGTCGCCACTGATAAGCACAGAGATAAATCTTTTGAACACAGATAATGGCAATGTCAGAATTAGTAGTTCTGGTCTCTTGGTTTCCATAGGGGCAGTAAAACTTCTCTAGAAACACATTATGCAAAAGCGTTCTGGATACCTAATGATGTAGATCATTGGTTTTTTTGAGTTTCCATTTCTCATATTTCACAAAATCCAAGCACAAGATACCTTCAATAGAAAGTTGGGGGGTCTTTGGTCAGGCAGACTTGGGTTTAAATCTTGATCCATCTGTTCCCTTGCTCTCTGATCTTGGATAGATTCCAACTTTCCCAGAGCTTTCACATTTGTAAAATACCAGTAATAATAATGGGACAGCTTCTGTGGGGCAGGATAAGATAGTGCCTATGCACTGTGGTCACAGTGTGGAGAATGTGACAATATAAAACCAACACCATCATTATGCTAATACTTTGTGATTATTCTGATCATCACCTCTGCTGCATTATTTGGATTATGCTGGCCCCAGGCATTTGAACATAATCTTCTTTCTCCCTAAAATGATCTCTCCCTGGAGACCTCCTACTCATTTTTCAAATATGTGGCTGGGAGGATTCAGACTAAGCCACTCAGTGACTGCAAATCCTTCCATAGAAGGGGTAGTAAATATTT
>NW_022974666.1:20013-21140 GCF_012274545.1 Fukomys damarensis
TTTTTGTTTACTGAATGATAACCAACTTTTAGAAGATTGTAAGGATTCCTTGAGAAATAAATATGTATTGGGGCCAAGACAAATTTCCCATTCACCTTCTGAAGTTTCTCTGGAGTGAAGTGACTATTGACAGAAAAGGAGAAAAGACATATGCATTTATTATCATGAAAAAAGATAAAATCACAGGGACATGAATTACCCACCAGTTCATTATCATTCAGAAGCCCTATACCTGCTTTTATGTAGGGAAGAGAGTGATTTGGAGGAAGCTCAACATTCTGGAGAGCACACTAAGCAGGGCAAAGCCCATGGCCAGTAGACAGATGATGAATCATTAGTGATCTCCCGAGGCCTGAAGTAGCTTCAGCGGTGAGACAAGCCTGTCAGGAGTGTTGACAGACCTCAGCTTCTCTTCCTACAGTGTGAGCTTCGTCTTCTCTGGTTAGAGAAATTCTAGCACTCAGACTGAAGGACACCATTTCTCTTGGCAGATTGGGCCAGGTAGATAAGGGAACTCTATGGAGAGCTGTCCTCTTAAAAAGAATAAGTGTGTATTTAGCACTTTAAGAGAGTGTAAGGTTGCACAGCAGGCCTGCAGCAATTTCCTTACCTGGAGTGTTCCCCATACAAACATTTCTGGCAGAAACCAAGATCTTTGCAACAGGAGGATAAATAAATTAGAATCAGTTCTATCTTCTTTGAAGCTCTTTGAAGCTGACTGTCCCCAAAGGGACATACGCCATCTCCTCTGACATGTTACATTAAGGAGTCTTTGGTTGTTAGCTCTTTGAATTATTTCACCTTGAGGAGTTATCTATATGCTTGCTCCATTTATTTTCTCAAACAACTGGAACTGTGCTGGTCTTAGTAGAGAGGCTCTGAGGTTTAGGAAAGGGAAGCAAGGTTTGGAATGAGAGGGTTTGAGTTGTCACATCACCCATCATGGTTTCAGCTTGGGAAGGTCTCTCGTTCTGTCTGAGCCCTGGGTCTTCAGCAATAGAATGACATGAAAGGAATGGGTCCCACTTCTGTGTTGCCATTATAGTGTGGCAAAGGAGATGTGAAAATATGTGAAGAATCTTTGATAAAGTCCTTTTGAAACATGTATTGCTATCCCCCTTCTTCTC
>NW_022974667.1:0-9443 GCF_012274545.1 Fukomys damarensis
TTACATGTCCAAAAAACCCTTGATTATCATCCCCATCCTTTGGAAAAGTGCTGTTTCTCCATCCTAGTGACATCATCATTCTAGTTGCTCAAACTAAAAATTCTGGCTTTATACTGATGTCCTCTCACATATGTACATCTAACCTATAAGCAGTTATTTTGGCTTTTTTTTTTTTGGTTTGTTTGTTCCCCTGGTACTAGAGATCGAACTTGGACTTTAGAGGCAGGTGGCGGAACCACTGAGCTAAATCCTTGGCCCACTTTGTTTTTAAAATTTATTGTCGCTATCACCTCTGTTGCTTCTACTCTTTTTCATTCTGCTGGCATCTCTCACATATTAGAACAGGAACAGTATCTTTCTTTTTTTCTTGCTCTCCTTTACTACGTTCTAAACATTATAGTGCTCATCAGACTTTTTTAAAATGTAAGGTTATATCACCTTTATATTCAAATCCTCAGTGGCTTCCAAACCCTTTCACAGTTAAAGCCAGACTATTTAAAATGGCTTGTGAGGCACTGCATATCTGTTCTTAACTCTCGCTGGCCTCTCAGCCTTTACCTTTGTTCTTCCCTTTGCCTTAACCCCCTCCACACACACATACATCCGTTTTGCTGATTTCTTTAACCTCAAATTTTTACTGTCATATCATTACCATAGGCTTGCCTTGATAGCTTTATTATTATTGTTTTGTTCCGTAAACAAATTTGTTTCCTCACATTTCTGGAGACTAGAGGTCTGAGATCAGGGTGCCAACATGGTTGGGTTCTGACTGCCTTCTCATATTCTCACATGGTGGAAAGAGTGCTTACACCAGCAGTGGTGAACCTTTTAGAGCTTTCGGTGATTGCAAATAGATGACTGGCACACGTGCCATAGGTTTGCCACTGCTGCCTTATTACTTCCCCTCCCCCTTCGTGGGGATTGAACCCTGGGCCTCACACATGCTAGGCAAGCTCTCTACCACTGAACTCTATCCCTGTCCCTGTTTTGTTTGAGATGGAGTCTTGTTAAATTGCCCAGACTGACCTCGAACTAGTAGATGTTCTTGCCTCAACTTCGAGTAGCTGGGATTACAGGCATTTGCCACTATGCTTGTCCATTACTACTTCTTAAAGCTCAGTTTTGGAAGCTCTCAAATATATCCATAAAAGTCAAACATAATCATCATTCCTAACAGAATAATTCTTTACATCTAAAATCCAGTCCAGGCTGGGGATTTAGCTCAGTAGTTCTGCTGCCTGCCTCGCAAGCTTAAGGTCCTGAGTTCGATCCCTAGTACCAAAAATTTTTTAAATTAAAAAATCCAGACCATATTTACATGTTCTCAGTTTTCTGGAATGAATCTCTACAAATTTTTTTTTTAAGTCAGCATGGTGACTTGACACATTAGACGTATAAACCAACCAAAACCTCTCTCCAGCCTGGATCACATAGAGGCTGTGACCATCCCTTGGTTATGCAGGCCAGTCACTGTTGTGGTGCAGTGGTAATAAATAATGGGTTTGGGGGGTGCTCCAGGAGTTTAAAAATTGGTTTTGTGTGTACAGGTAATGACTTGGCATCTTTGCTGTGGATAAAAGGAATGTGCTGGGGATTTAGCTCAGTGGTTCCACTTTCTGCCTCACAAGTGCAAGGACCTGAGTTCAATCCCTGGTACAAGAAAGAGTGGGGGTATTCCTTGTTAAAGATGTCACCAATCTGATATTATTTTTTATTCATTTTAGTAAACTAGTACATACAAAAGATGCCAGAACTTTAGATTGGGGAATAAGTTGGACCTATTTCTTTATATTTTCATTTAATTCATATATTTATCACTTTATTTTCTTTTTCTGTTTTTCTCTGCAGGCCTCAGCTGTTGAAGAATGCTCTGCAGAGAGCAGTAGAGAGAGGCCAGTTAGAACAAATAACTGGCAAAGGTGCTTCGGGGACATTCCAGGTTAGAGACTAAAACCTTGATTGTAGACAAGTGCTTCTCAAAGTTTTGGATTTCAGGATCTGCTTTATACTCTAAAAATTTATTGAGGACTCCAAAGTGTTTTTGTTTGAGAAACTTGTAAATATTTACTGTATTAGAAATTAAAACAAAATTTTAATACTGATTTCATTTAAAAATAACAAAAACTTATTACATATTTGCATAAATAACTATTTTCCCCAAAAAAATGTTTTTGTTGAGAAGAGGAGCGCTTTTTTACATTTTTGCAAATGTCTTCCATGGAAGTTGGCTGATACCTCTTCTGATGTAGTTTGGGCCTATGAAAAAAATCTAATACAAAATGTGACTAGAAAAAGATAACTTTTTTGGGCTGGGGATTTAGCTCAGCAGCACTGTGCCTGCCTCACAAGTGCAAGGTCCTGAGTTCAGTCCCTTGTATAAAAAAAAAAAAGATTCAGATACTTGTGGATAATATTCTTTGATACTACACCAAATCTCAGCAAATGGTACATAGATTTTTTTTTTTTTTTTCCTTTCTTTGGAACCGGGGACTGAACTTGGGTCCTTGCACTTGCAAGGCAGGCCACCGAACCGCTGAGCTAAATCCCCGGCCCATTAACATAGGTTTTTAACAGCTTTACTGAGGTACAGTTTACAAACCATAAGGTGTATTTAATATGAGTTAAAATTTATAATACAGTGAATTTTTCATAAATTTAGTTATACAGCTGTCACCACAATTCAGTTTTAGGATATTGCCATTGTCTAAAAATGATCCTTTATGCCTTGTATGGTTGCACAACCTGTAATCAATCCTAGCTACTTAGGAAGCCAAGGCAGAAGGATATTAGGTTTCTGCCAGCCTGAGTATCTTAGCAAAGACCTCTTCTGTCTTGGAATGAAAAGGGCTCACCCGGCATGTAGTTCAGCTCAGTGCTAGAGTGGTTATCTAGCATGTGTGGGGCCTCGGGTTCTATCCCAAGTACTGATGGGAAGTCCCTTATCACATAATAAGACTCGGAAAGACTTTCTCTTTTTCTCCTATTCTGCTGCTTTTTAAATATCTTTTGAGCACAGATTTAATTCTGTGACTTAATTTTAATGATGTCTCTTAATCAGCTTTTTAAATTGGTGTTGGTCTACTGCCTGACTTGAGGTCACAAAAGTACACTCATGTTTTTTAAGAATTTTATTATTTCTGGACTGGAGATTTAGCTCAGTGGTGCCACCGCCTGCCTTGAAAGCACAAGGTCCCAGATTCAATCCCCCATACCAAAAAATAAACAAGTTTTATTATTTCCTTTCCTTTGAGTCGTATAGCTTTGGCCTGTCCTCTGTATTGAGTTTTGTTTTTAATATGAAGTAAGTTATAATTCATTTTTTTGCAGGTAGGTATCCAGTTTTCCCAGCAACACTTATTGAAAGACTATCTCTCCCTCATGAGTTGTCACCTTGTCACACATCACTTTACTATACATAAAGGGTTTATTTCTGGACTCTTTGTTCTATTGGTGTACATAGAGAATCCTTAATGTCAGCACACCACACTGTCTTGTTGACTGTATCTTGATAATTTTGAAATTTGGGATTATAAATCCTCTTTTACCTTTTTCAGGAGTGTTTAGATTCTTTTCAGTCTGGTGCATTTATGTGTAAATTTTAAGACTCACATCTGGGGGCAGGGTTAGGAATTTAGTAGGAACTGGATTGAATCCATAGATCAATTTGGAGAGAACTGTTATCTGTTATTACTTTGTCAAGTTCTTCCCTCCATGAATACCAAATATCTCTTCATTTATGCAGTTTCTCCTAGCAGTGTTTTGTAGTTTTCAGTCTATAGCTCTTGAATTTCTTCTGTTAAACTTACTCCTGAATAGTTTATTGTTCATGGTGTAATGAATGGAATCGGTTTCTTATTTTCATTTTCAGATTGTTCCTGCTAACTTGTAGAAATACAATTGATTTGTCTGTTAGTCTTGTATCCTGTGATCTTGCTGAACACATTTACTAGTTCTGGTAGGGTTTTTTGGTAAATTCCTTAGAATTTTATAATGCACAGTAATATTATCTGCCTTTAAAACTGATTTATTTCTTCCAGTCTGGATATCTTTTACTTCTTGTCCTTGTCTGATTGCTCTAGATGTAACCCCTGGTGCAGTGTTCAGTAGGGGTGTGAGCACAGACATCTTTGCCTTGTTCCCCCATCTTAGAGAGAAAGTCTTCAATCTTTTAAGCTAGCTTCAGGTTTTGGGTTTTTTAAATTTTTGCAGTACTAGAGATTAAACCTTTGTCCTTTGCTCTGAGCTACATCCCTAGCCCTTTTTTAATATTTTTATTTTACTGAGGCTAGGCTCGAAATTATGATCCTCCTGCCTCAATTTCCCAGAGTGCTGGGATTATAGGCATAAGCCATCATGCCCAGTTTCACTGTAGATTTTTCACAGATGCCTGTTATGTCAGGTATTTTGTCCTTGTTTTTGTTTTTGTTTTGTTTTTGACAGGGTCTCACTATGTAGTTCAGGCAGGCCTTGAATTCACAGTGAACCTCCTGCCTCAACCTCTGGAGTGCTGGGATTTCAGGCATGTGCCTCTACATCCCATTTTATTGTCAGGTTGAGAAAGTTCCCCTTTATATCACAGTATCACAGTTTGGGAAATTTTATATTACTGGTTTTTTTGAAAAATTTTATCATAAATGGCTGTTGGACTTGTCAGATACTTTTCCTCTATTGATATGGTTGTATTTTGGGTTTTTGTTGTTCTTTGTTATTTTTGTTTTTTCTGTTAATATGTTACATTGATTTTTATGGTAGTTCCTTAAAGGTTAGTTACCATATGGAACCTGAAACCATATCAGTGAGCTTCTTATACTCTCTTACTTTAAAATTCATTGATCTGTCTTGATCTTTGAATGGATCATTATCATCATCATCATCATAATGTAACTTGGTACATTGGCTATTTTGAAAATAGTATTATACTGAATTATGCATAATTTTCAGATACTATCATGGTATGGTAACAGAATTTCACAACCATTGGTATCAACGACTGTTCTTGTAAGAATGATGGTTGAATATTAGGAGGCTGTCAGAGTTACAGTGATAGATAGGAAAGTTTTCCAGGATTTAAATTTTCATTGGAAAGTTTGACCTTTGCCAGTGGCAACAAATACTATTGTTTTTCTTGAAGTGACAAGCTCACTTAATTCATTTTCAAGGTAGTATTTATCTGATCTCCAGCTCTGAATAACCATAGTTTATCAGTTCCCTCAATTAAAAAGGAAATTCCATAAAAATGTGCCTAGTTCAACTCAAAACTCAATCACACAGGTGAGTTTCCTTAAGAACACAATTGTACCTTTGTACAGATGTTTTCTGCATTGTCCCATTTCATCCTGTGAATATTAAAAGGACATGCATTTGGGTTGAGATTTAGAAATAATTGTTACTACTTAAGGGCTTTATTTTCCTCTACTAGTGGGGATAGATCCCAAGGACTTCACACCACACTACATCTGCAGCCATTCTTATTTTTTATTTTCACACAGAGTCCCTCGGTGTCAAAGTTGCCCAGGCTGAGCTTGAACTTGTGATCATCCTGTGTCAGCCTCCCAGAGTGCTGGGATCACAGGCATGTACCACCATTCCCAGCTTCGGAGGCCTTCTTAAGTAAAACATAAAACAGTTTTCTTCTTTTTTAAAACCATAAGTATATGACAGAGAAGAAAATAATCACTTGAACATTTTTGTGCCTCTACCTTGATTTGTGGTAAGATGGCAGCAGTTTTATCAACCATTAGATTTTGCACTCTGAGAACAAATGTCAACAGTAAAACAGGTGATAGATCACGTTTGTTTTATTACGAAAATACTTTGGCCCTTTAGATCCTCTGAAAGGGTCTCAAAAACCTCCAGGTAATTTTGAACCATTCTTTAAGAAACAGCTCCTATATTGTAGAACTTTTTTTATTCTTTTTGGTACCGAGGATCAAACTTAGGCCCTTGCAAGCTTGTGAGGCAGGTGGTGGAACCACTGAGCTAAATCCCAAGCCCCTTCCCGTTTTTCTTATCAGTGCTTCTTTTCCTTGGTCTTTTAGCCTTCAAATATGCTACATAATTTTCTCTTATATGATACCTTACATTTTTATCAGATTTTTCCTTTGTTATTTTCCTTATAGTATTAAAAAAGTATTTATTATTAACTTTAATTTTTCAGATACAGTAATAGGGAATATTTTCCAAAGAGCCTTAGTTTATTGGGGGTTTAGCAAGTTAACCTCATTAGAGTGGAATTGTTCATATCGTTGAATTGGTTTAGCTGTTGCTATTCTAGGGTAGTAGATAGAAGGAGAAAATAATCCGTTAGAGGGTTGGGACTCCTCAGTTAGATTGACTGCCTGGTGAATGAGAAGAGAAAGTCCCTAACCTGACAATTCATTGTAAAACGTATCTGTGCTAATGCAGGAACTCCGACCCACCTGGTGCAGAGGAGTCTTGTCTTGAGCTGCTTTGGGAGTGTTGTCTTGATGCTTTTCTCTTCCTCCTTGGAAAACAGCTGAAGAAATCAGGGGAGAAACCCCTGCTTGGTGGAAGCCCAATGGAATATGCAATCTTGTCTGCCATTGCTGCCATGAATGAGCCGAAGACCTGCTCCACCACTGCTCTGAAGAAGTATGTCCTGGAGAACCACCCAGGGACCAATTCTAATTATCAAAGTAAGAATCAGAGTTGTGTGCATTTAACCAGGATTAGAGGAATTTTCTTGTGAAGATACCTTAAAGATTATGCTACTAACAGCAAAGCATAAACTACTGTATGAAAATCAAGAGAATACATTTACAGACTCGTCATTTACAAAAAAAAAAAAGCTAGGTATAATGGCACATGCCTATAACCCAAGCCCTCTGGAAGGATGAAGCAGTAGGATTGCAAGTTCAAGCCAGGCATCTTAGAACCTCAAAAAAGAGTATGTAGTTTAGTGCACAGTGCAAGGCCCCAGGTTCAATCCCCAGTACCACTAAAAAAAAAAAAAAAAAAAAATCAAGCTTTGTCCATAATTTACAGTGAGTACTGATCAGAAGTTGGTTTTACTTTGCTCTAAAGATTTTTCTGATACTTGTTTTCATGTAATTTAGATAGTTCTCTTAAATGCAAAACACCTCTCAATTGTAGTGAATTTTTGCCATTTCTGAATGGTTACTAAATTTCATCTTGAAACCAACCCAGGGTTTTAGATTATTCCTTACTGAATTAGCCTTATAACAAAATATTTTGTTTTAGGAGTCTGTTTACCTTAGGAAGTGGTGATTTGAGATTAGATACCTGAGTGTATAGATACTTAGCCTTTTCACATAAGCTGTTGGTTGATGAGATGGAGCTTCTCACTGAACTACTGCACAAGAATATAGGATGAGGAATTTGGAAACAATAATAGAAAATACAAACCAGAATATATTAGTTTAAATATTTAAATTTTTGAACTCTTAATACTGACAACATATGAATATGGATTTTTTATTTTTATTTTTTGTTCTTTTGGTACCGGGGATTGAATTCAGGACCTTGTGCTTGGAACGCAGGTGCACAGTGCCAATGAGCTAAATCTCCAGCCCGGACATGTATTTTTTTAATGTTACAGAGGAATGCTTTGTTTTCCTATCTACTTTGAAAACTGTTATTTTAATCATTTTTCCCTACTATACTATATGTTGTATTTAATTGTACTTATTCTTTTTAGGCTATTTGTGATTCTCTCTTTTGGTCAAATGTGAGTTGTTTTTTGTTTTGTCTTTTTTTTTTTTTTTTTTTTCAAAGTCTTAATTTTTTTTTTTGACAAAGTCTTGTTGTATAGTTCAGGCTGACCTTGAACTTATTACATATGTAGCCCAGACTGGTTTGGAACTGCAGTGATCCTCCTGCCTCAGCCTTCCAAGTGCTGGGATTACAGATGTGTGCCACCATGCCTGGCTGGCCAGATGTGTTAAAAGATGCATTTAGTTACTAACCTCTTCAGTGTAACTGATTTCGCCTCTGTATTTGAACATTAAATCATCATATGTTTATGGTATCTCTTTGTACAAAAGATAAGATTGGTGAACCCCTTAGGAGCTATGATACTGTTAATTTATGAGGAATTTGTTTTCATCTTTATAGATAATTCTGAATGATAATCAGTACCAGTATTGTCTACTAAGAAGTACCCAGTAGATGTTAGAATGAATGGGAATATACAATATTTTATTTTAGTTTGACTTTTTTTTTCCCCCTCGTACTGGGGATCAGACTTGGAACCTTGTGCTTGCGAGGCAGTGGAACCATTGAGCTAAATCCCAGGCTGATCCTCTTGAACATTTTTGTACTGCCTTAGACTAGTCACTTGATCCCTCTGGGGTTGTCTTTCTTTTTCTTTTTTTCTTTCTTTTTTTTTTTTTTTGATACCAGGAATCAAACTCAGGGCTTCAAGCTTGCCGGGCGGGCACTGTACCTCTGAGCTACGTCCCTGGCCCAAGTCTTTTTTTTTTAATTACTCTATAGACTTTTTCCTTTTCTGTGAATAATTTTGCCAAATTTATGTACATTGAATAAATGCTTAGTGTACTAAATTCATATTTTTGATCACACAGGATTCCTTTAACCATCAGCTACTGTATATGATAGGAAATTAAATTAATGGACATGTAATTGTGATTGAGAGAATTACCAAATCTGAATAACTAGATAACTTTTTATTTCTAAATTTTTTGTTCAGTGCATTTGCTGAAGAAAACTCTGCAGAAATGTGAAAAGAATGGGTGGATGGAGCAGATCTCTGGTAAAGGATTTAGTGGCACCTTCCAACTCTGCTTTCCCTATTACCCAAGGTGAGCAACTAGCCTCAGATGAAGCATTGGTCATTATAAATTGAAAATCTGCTGGGCATGGTGGTACCTGCCTGTAATCCCAGCACTTGGGAGGCTGAGGCAGGAGGATTGCCTCAAGTTCAAAGCCAGCCTGTGCTAGCTACACAGTGAGACACTATATCCAGAAAAAAATCTTTTTTTTTAATATTTGACTCTGAGTTACAGGACTAGTTTAATTTGTTTTATCCTCTTTACTGTATACTGACCTGGAAATAATTTGAACAAAAAGACCTCAGGCAGTATTTAGAGTGAAAGGTTCCCACAGACGCATAGGGGAGTTTTGGCTATCTTGCTAGAGCTTATTATTATGAACCAACTGTTTCTAAAACCAAGCATTGGATTCTTTGAATTGAAATCTTTGGATAATTGTTTCAGTGTTCCTTCTTTTTTATGTTTTTAAATGATAATGATAAAAGACTATCAAGAGAATTATGTGTAAGTCATAATTGTCCAGTAATAAGTGGGGAGAACGTTGACTGCTTTCAAGAATCCTAACTCTGGGCTGGGGATGTAGCTTAGTGGCACAGTGCCTGCCTGCCAGGTGTGAGGTCCTAAGCTCTATCCCTGGTACCAAAAAAAAAAAAAAAAAAAAAAAAAAAAAAT